>NC_048219.1:85496519-85652276 GCF_002007445.2 Ailuropoda melanoleuca
TCGGGATGTACTGTATGGTGATTAACATAATATAATAAAATAAAATTAATTATAAAAAAAAATAAAAATAAAAGTAGGAGAAAAAAACATATTACCTATCAAGGAAAAAAAAGGTAAAACAGCATCAGATTTCTTGCTGGAAACAATGTAAGCAACCAGACGATTGTTATCTTTAAATACTCAAAGACCCCCCCCAAAAGTGTCAACCTAGAAATCTATACCCAGCACAACTATCTTTTTAAAAAAGGTGAAAGACAGACATACAAAGCTAGAATAATTCATTGCCAACAGATGTGCACTATGAGAATTTAAGGATAATCTTTGAGCAGAAGGAAAATAATACCAGATGGATATCTGGATCCACACAAAAAAGAAAGAGCACCAGAAATGGTAACTAAATGGGTATTATATATATATATATATGTATATATATACTTTTTATTACTTAAATCTCATTAAAAGATGAACATTTAAATAATAATAATGATTTATTGTGGGGTTTATGGCATTTGTAAAAATAAAATGCATGCTGCAATGATATAAAGGCCAGGAGGGGAACTATCGAAGCATATTAGTCTAAGATTCTTGTAGTGTGTATGAAGTGGCATAACATCACTAGAAGGTAGATTGTGATAAATTGAGGATATATACTACAAATCTTAGCACAACCATTAAAATAATGAAGAGTTATGGCTAGTAACCAAAGGAGATGAAATGGAATTATAAAAAAAAATACTAGTTTAATTCAAAAAAGGAAGGAAAAAAGGGACAAACCAAAAACTAATAGCAAGTGAATAGACTCAAATCTCTTTCAATAATCACATTAAATATTAATGGTCAAACCATTAATTAAAAAGCAGAAATTGTCAGCCTTGATTTTAAAAACTACTCAACTATATGTTGCCTACTAGAAAGTCACTATAAATATGGAGATCCTAATATATTTAAACAAAAGAATGGAAAAAGGTGTGTATGCTATACGAACAGTAGTCAAAAGGAAGTTGGAGTGACTGTATTAATATCAGCTACAACAGACTTCAGAGCAAGACCTATTACCAGAATCAGATAGTCATTTCAGATTAATAAAGAGGTCAGTTCATCAAGACGATATAAGAATCCCACAAGTTCTTGCACCTGATGGCAGCTCCGAAGCACATGTTGCAAACTGATGGAATGTCAAGGAGAAAGAGACAACTTCACTTGCAGAGTGAGTCGTAGTTCTTGAGTACAGCGAGGATAGCATAGCCTTAAACAACACTATCAACCAACTCTACCTGATTGACATTTATAGGGTACCCCACCCAGCAATAGCATGGTCTTCTCAAGAGCCCACATATATAACACTCCTTGTAACGATACCATTACTTATTAGTTACGTCATCTTAAGCAGATTATTTCACCTCATTGTGCTTTAATTTCTCTATTGGAGAGGGGGAAATAATAACAGATACCACACAGAGTTATTTTCAGGAGTGAAAATACAGAAAGACATGTGAGGCGTTTAGAACCCTGCCTGGCACGGAGTGCACGCTCCGTAGATGGTAGCCATCATCGTCAATATTCCAGCTACAACTCAATGTCCTTGCTTTCTCAGGATGTTTTCTGGGGATGACCAAGCTTGACAAACGTTAGAGTTATAATCATCACACCATCAGGGTTTTCTTGTTCTCCTCTGACTAAAAAACAGTCCCCAGGCATCCAAGGGGACCACTCTTTCCCATGAGCCTCCTGCAACTTCTTCAGTTAGAAGAACATGTGGCTGAGAAAAGAGGAGATGGGGGTGAGGATAGTGAGCCTGCAGTGGTACTTGGGGAAAGGGGAGCACGGGGGCGAGGTAAGACAACAGCAGTAAGGCTCGGCCTGGAGCAAGACCGCAAACTCTTGGGCTGACACAGGTCTGGGAAGGATAAGATCCTCCCTGGGCATGAGAGGTGAGCACTGATGCCTCCAAAGCTGCCACTTAGTCCTCCCCTCCTCCCACACTTAGCACCGGGCAAAGGGGCGAGAATATTTGGAGGCAGACATGAGGGTCCATGGTGGAAGGTGTTCTCCACCCTCCTCTGCTCTACTTAGGGGTGTGGCAAACCTAGGGCCACGTGTCCCCTCAGCACACATTCACAAAAGACAGGCTCCTACCAGCACAAGCCCAAAGCACAGAACTTTGTTGTAAATCTTGTCCCCAGGACGTTGCCAGGGCTTGTCATCGTTTACAGACTGTGGTGAAATGCAAGAGTCATGGTAGATTAGTGTCCTTCACCCAACTGAGATTGCCCCAAATGCCTGTCAGAGACCACACATCTGCAGAGCTGGAGTGACTCATAAAAGGACCATAACGGGGAAAAAGAAGGACCTGAGGGACCCCCTTGTAAAGGATGGCTTTCTATTTATAAAAGTGGTAGTCCACAGGTATCAGTCAGCAGGGGCCCTAGCACGGAGTTCTCCCTGATCACCTGAGGGAGGCAGAGGGAAAGGCAGACAATCACTTTGTGTGCTGGGATCCTGAGCCACAGGACTCTATCGTGAAAACCAATGCAATTCTGCGAAACAATATTCAGAGCTTTAGGGTTCAGAAAAGCCGTGGGGCCATTCTTTTCAGGATGTCCCAAACTTGATCACAAATGAAGGAGCAAGTGAACACTAAGAAAGCAAAATGCACTGATTTGTTTCCCAAACAAGAATATCATTTATTTGCCGAGCCAGGCTTGAAGGCAAATTATACTAAAAAAGAACTGGAAGAACAAAGTGCCGTTGGGCTAAGAGGTAAGCTTGCTCAATACACGGCTCTGTTCTTCAAGGACTGTGGATCGCCTGCTTGCTTGTTTGGGTTCTTGACATTTTTTTGCCTTGGATTATTTATTTTGAATGTTAATTGGTGGTGTTTCTCTCTGTGTGGGTTTTATATACTGTTCTATCAGCCTCCTGAAAAACACAGCGATCACGGAGAGGATTAAGAAAATAAGGCGCATTAACATAATGGACACAACCTGCACCGGGGCGGGCACCTCCTCTTTCAGGCGTCTCGCGGGCCCGCTGTCAATGCTCCCTCCATACCCCACGTCCTCGCAGAAAGGAGGGGCCCAACCATAGACACAGTGGCAGTTTTGGTTATTGTTGCAAACACCTCGGTGGTTGCACTTCTTCGGTAAACAGTCCAAGTTCAAGACGGAGATATGCACGCAAGTTCTGTTCACACAGAGCCGGTCAAAACCACAGGGGGTGCCATCACTTATGACACCTATGTCAGGTATTCCCATGGGTATCATGGATTTGTGGTAGCCTAGCCCCCAGCACAGGAGATTTTCCGCTCGCAGATGCGTAGAGATGATGGTCGTATGGTCTGGCAGTTCAGGGATGCTCTTGACGTTTATACACTGTAGCCGGCCACACACTGCATTTTCCCTGGTACAAGCTTTGTAGGTACGGACTCCTACAATACCACAGTTCCCATATTGATCACCCATTAAATTCACTGCGTGGTAGCACTGATCAGGAGCCTCCCTGGCGTCAGGTCCAAAAATGTTTTGGCACTGCGTATATCTGGAATGGCACCTCTTTTTGAAACAAAGGGAGTTACTCTTGCAAATGGTTCCATCATGCTTGTAAGCGTCATCCGGGCAGAAACTTGAGATTCCACTGCAGTACTCCGCAAGGTCACATTCGTTTTCTTCCTTTCGACACATGTACCCAAGTGGACGAAAGTGACAGTTATGACAGCAAAGCCCAGTGCTACAATTGGCACCTTGTGTGAGTTTACAATCCGGCTGGCAACACCTGTCTTTTTTACAGTCCTCTCTTGAACCACAATCACATTCTTCATTGCCTTCCACAATTTTGTTTCCACATCTCTCCACCACATAACCCAGTCCTGGGATATTATTTAGACATTCTGCTCCTGAATATACGTGATTAAAATATTCGATATAACTACAATTACTAAACCCGCTACTCCCAGTGCCCATGATACAAGTTTGCTTACCCCTACACTGACAATACATTGTATCATGTCTCATTCCCACACCATGGCCCAGTTCATGAGCAGACATTCTGCTGGCTTCAAGGATATTTAGATTTGTGTAACTACTTACTGATCCACTGTACTTCTCCATACATGCACCTCCAATATACGCCCATCCAAGACTATGAATAAAAGCACTTGTAATATACAAATGTGCCCAATCTGCTGAAATCCGAGCAGAAAGGGTTGTTGTACGATATTTTAAAAATGTGCTTAGAATTTCTTGTGAAGTCATTTGCTGAACATTTAATTTGTCGCCATGTGTCCATATTTCAACACCTTGTAAGTGTAGCCTCATATTGACATCTCTAAAGAAGGTGTCCATAATCCCAGTCAAAAGAATGGCATCCTGTATGAGTCGAGTAAGATTGGAATCCAAAAACAAAAATCTACTGTGATCAAAGACCAGGGCTAGTTCCATGTACTTCTGATGCTTATAGGATCCAGGATAGTCCCTAAGCCTCGCCATATCCTCACTCCGAGCCATCTGCTTTTCTAGTTCATCATTAGTTAAGCCACAGGTCTGATTCTGAAATTTGTCCTCTTTCTTCAGGAGATACATGACATGTTCAAAGCTGGAAGAGGCCTTGAGGGGCTCGATTTGATAACGTTCCTCATCAATTTTCAATATGCCTCGGAGACTCCCGGTGCATGTACTTAAAGTAGCTTCCGAATCCTGAGTTCCTTCAACCAAGCCTATGTAGTTGCAGTCCCTGGGTATGTAAGGGTGATCCTCCAGGAGTTTCTCCTGTTCTGTGAAGGAGAAAACCTTTAGATTTCGGGGCAATAGAAACCTCTTGGGCCAGAGGTGGAGGACATACTTCTTGTCTTTGACCTGCAGGAGGTAGGACACTTGCTGGACGGCACCCTGCTGCCCTCCCCGGAAGCTCAGCTTCTTGGGAATGATGATTTCATAGGACTCAAATCCCCACTCAGGGTGAAAAAGTAAATCCTCGCCAAGAGCGTCCACCAGGAGCGCCACCAGGACGAGCACGGGGAGAGAAAGGCCTTCGGGGATTAAGGTCCTTACTGACCTCATGGCCCAGATGGGTGGCCCTAGCGAGTCAATCCCAGCAGCTCCCCAGTGAGTCAGGTTCCAGGCGCGGCCGCTAGAGGCGCGGGAGCGCGAAGTGCGGAGCTCCTCGGGCAGGGTATGCAGGAACCCCCCAGCCTCCCGAGGCTCAGTCTAGGTGACATTCCCAGAACGAACCTAGTTCGTTTTCTGGGCGGTGCCGTTGGGCGCACGAGGGAGAACTGAGGGCAAGGTGCTCGAGAATAAAACAGGAAAGAAGGGCTCTTGGCACGAGGGATGGGGAAGGGCAGAGAGCAGCCTGGAGAAAGGAGAACGAATAGAGAAAAAGGAGGAACAATCGAGATCTCGTTCTAGGGTCACTACATCCTGGGCTGTTGAGTCTGTTTCTGTACTCCCTAGGACACACCTGATGTTTTCCATCGGTGGGAGTCAGATGCTTCCTAAGCACTGCGCGCGCCGCACGTCACACCTTTCCCAGCTTTCCGCTGGGCTCGCGTACCGCCAAGGGTAGCGGCCGCGCCGGAGAATATCAGCGAAGGGTCTAATCCCCACCCCTACCGGGGTCAGCGCCTGGCTTCCGGCAAGAGAAAGTTTCCAGCTCATTTTGCCAGGTGGCTCTTTCTGCTGTTTGTCCTTGGGTGCCAGGGACTAGCAGGATTTGGGGCGCGTGTGCAGCTGGGGGAGAATCTAGGAATAGGAATGCGCTTGTGAGAGCAGAAGCCCAGGAGTTCTCCGAGAAAGGCAAATCGGTGGTTACGTTTGTAGTATGAGTGGTGGGTGAGGGAGGAGACCACAAAGGGCCACGGATTAAAATTATTTTAAAACGACTGACAATAGCAAATTTTGATGAGGGTGTAGAATGATAACAACTCTTACACATTTCTGGAGGTAATTTAATAGGCTAAACCACGTTAGAAAGCTGTTCAGCAGTATCTCATATAGTTGAAAATATGCAGCCCCTGTGATCCAGCAGGTCCTCTCCTAGATATATACCCTACAGAAATGGGTGCATAAATTTACCAGGATACATGCAAGCAGCAACATTCTCCCAATTGGAAACAGTTCAGAATTCCATCAACAGTGACTGCCCAACAGAGATGACGTATGGGAGTTATTTATATGCACGATATGAATGAATATTACAAACAAAGAAAAACAAATAAACGTAAAGATCTACATCAAACAAAATTAAACTTTACTTTTAGGGATACATGCATTGTTGGTAAAATAAATCAAGGAAATAATTACCCGAACGGTGAGGGTGAGCCGTCAACCCTACTTCTAGGATGAGCAGAAGGGGCTGTAATCAGGAGTGGATGAGGGAGGGGCAGGGCATGGTGCACGTAGCTTCTAGAGTGCTGGAGGTGGTGGTGGTGTATGTCTTCACCACTGGGGTTTGCTGTACATATGTGTTAAACCATTCTTAATTTATGCTCATTTCTGTGTATATTTCACAATGAAAAAAATGTTTTAATAACCTAAAAATTTGTGTCTATTTTCTGAGATGAGACAAATTTGCTTTCATTAATCTTTAGGTTGACAGAGTAGCTTGGAGTCATAAAGATACTGTTGAAGGGATAGTGCCAGTAGATTAATCATGACTACTATTTTTTTAACTTACATCATAAAATTTTATAGCACCGATGTATTTGTCCCTTCCTGTCTTTTTTTTTTTTTAAGAATAGCTCCAAGTTTTTGAGGGGTCCATCATTCATTCATTATGTCCCTTTTGGAAAATGATTATTAAAAGAAAATTTTATAGATGAAGAGCTTCTGACTTGTTGATACTCAGATAAAACTAAGTACAACACAGAGCAATGTTTATTTCTCTGCAAAAGTTACCTTCTGTATCAGTCTCGGTTCAGTCAGGAGAGAAAATCCATATCATAGTTGAAGGGGGAAATGTAATATAGAGTATTATTAATTTGAACAGGGAATTGGAGGAGTAAGAGATTTGCTGGTAAACTGCAGAAAGAATTCTAAAGAATATTGGAATTGTGGATAGAATACTTAATACAGCAAATACGCAAGACTGTAATAAGATGTGGTATAATGTAAAAAATATATAAAATAAAATATAATACAATATATTATATAATGTAGTAGACCTACCAACCTGAGGGGTGAAATAGGCCATGCAGGAAAAGCTACCCTCCTTCTAGGGCTGAGATCAGATCTTGTTAGATGCCACAGCCTTGGATGCTGAATGGCAGAAAAGTCAGTGAGGCAGCACTCTGGTGGATCTTGCCATAATTCCAACCTCCAATGTGCTGGAGAGGCTGTTCACAGGAAGGCGTCTCACTGAGGCACTCTAGCGCACTGGGGAAAGTTGTTCAGAACAACATCTCACCGGGGACCTCGAATACATTCTGCTATAAAACCCCCCGGGGAAAGGGACTGCCTGGCATTGCAATGGCTGCTGGCTGTCTCTGGCTGCCATACACTGCAGACGCTGGGTGCTGGAGAAGCTGCCAGCCCTTAGGAGCCTGGCACTTGGGAAGCTCCTTACACTGCAGGGGAAGTCTAACTAGCGAGTCCCTGGAACTCAGAAGGAAAACCTCTTACTTCTACAAGATCTCTCTAGCACCCTCTACTGATAAAGCTTAACATAGTGCCAGCTAGCAAAGCAAACATATTTAAAGGTCTCATACGCATTTTTACAGAGCAGGTAGAAGGGATGATTTCAGAGATAAGAGGCAATGAACTGATAATCAACACAGTCTGCCCTGAGGAATTAGACCTGCCAGTCAGGAGAGGAACGATTACAGAATTCTAGTTAGCTCTCTCTTGGCTCTCACACAGATATTTGAGGCTGGGACAAGGAACAAGGACTATGTGAATTCAGGATGATTCTTCCTGAGGCACAGAAGGAATGGCTGAATACATTTTTTTCTTTCCAGTGTTCTCCATTAGGTCAGCAGAGGCCCCTAAATCCATAGCTCCCAACATCCCAGTTTTTCTCAGCTGACATGGGTTGGTAGACTCCTGTATCCGACATCCAGAATACATGTGATTTCTTTCACCATTCGGTTGAGTCAATAATCACTAACAGGAAAGATTCTGTTGAAAACAAAACAGAACAAAACAACTCTCTCCTGTCCTCTTTAATGGCAACAGCTTCTTGTTTCTTGGACTTTTTATGAAATGGTCTGTAAGCAATGACTTTCCATTTCTCCTGGCCAGAACTAGGACTTCCAGACCAAGTTGGATAGAACATGTGAGAGGGGCATCTGCATTATACTTGACTTCAAAGGAAATAAATCTGTAAGTTCATCATTAGAACTTGAATTTCTTTCCCTAAGTCTTAGCAATTAGCGTTTCAAAAGTAGTGGTGCTGAGTCACAGGGGTGGCTCTGCCTTTGGCTCAAGTCATGATCCCAGGATCCTGCAATGGAGCCCTTATGTCCTTATGTCGGGCTCGAGGAGAGCCTGCTTCTCCCTCTCTACCCCTACTCCCCTGCTTTGCTTTCTCTCTCTCTCTCTCTTTCAAATAAAGTCTTAAAAAAATAAATGATAAAATAAATTTTTAAAAAGTAGAGCTATTATTTGATAAGTATTTTGCCCTATTTCTAAATATTTTCTAACTTATATTTGTATTGATAACTGATTTATAAGTTTTATAATTCTTCATACACATAAGGCTGTTGGTTACATTTTAGTTCTGTTTCTAGTTTCTATGTTCAGAGGTACCTGTCTATATAATACTGATTCTCTGGAACTCAGATTTTAGCATGGTTTCATCTACGTGCACATTTTGTGAAGGTTTCAGGTAGTCTTAAAATGGATTCATGAGCACTCACTGTCACAGTCAGTGCTCTGTGTATAACAGGGTGTGAAAATGGGATTCTTTCTGGGTTGGAGTTTCAGTACAGACCTCTGTTGATGTCTGTCCGTCAAAGGCCACCAGAAGCACCCCAGCTAACCAAACAAAGATGGAGTTACTGCTGCTCTTTGCTGCAGGGAAAACTGCACAGAGGGGGGAGATGTGGGCATGTGGAAGTGGGTGTTGGGCAGGGCTTAAACTGCACTCGTGTTGGGTGATATTGAGATGGGTTCAACGTCTTGAGTATCTTAGTGAATTTTATTCAGGTGGCAGGTGTGATCAGATATATGTATGATTTTTATCCAGCAGGTGGGAAGAATAGAGCAGAGTTAAAGCTGTAATTGTGAAGGAGGTGACAGCCACTCAAGTTGTCAGGAGTAGGTATATTTGGTAGTATTTGCAGTTAGTAATTTTTTAAAGGTTATTGGTATGTGTGTTTGCTATTATAAATGTGATCTTCTCTTCAAATACATCCCCCAATTGGTTTTTGTTTGTAACAGAGGTTTCTGTATGAATTAATTTTACATCATTTGATTCACTGAATTTCTAATGGTTAAGCATTTCAGTAAGTTTTCTTGGGTTGTCTTATTAACCTCAGATGTAGACAGCTTCTCTTCCTCCTTTCCAATTCTTATATGCAAAGCCCTATAATAAACACAGCAACACAGATTCTGATATTGGTGTCCATCCTCTGCCAAGTCCATGTTCTTAAACCTTTTCTAAGAGTACAGAGAAAGTGGACACGGAAGAGAGGAAGTGGAGAGAAATAGAGAAACATGAGACAATTCCATGACAGAGAAACGGGAGCTGGGTCCCCGTAGCCCATACTTGGTTGACCCAAAGTTTCTGTAATAGGCATACGAAGCAGGGGATAATCTGAAGGGAAGTTCTTGCAAATCCCAGCCAGATTACAGAACCTAGACTCAACCCCAAACATATTTGTACTGAGGCAGACAAGCGCCACTGGGTAGTAGCAAATAGTAGCCAGGACCCAGCCAGAGACAGATTATCCAGCTGGCCTCCAGAACTCCCACCCAGCTAGCCAACAGCTGGCTCACCTCACTCACATAACCAAGTTGGCAATTATGCAATCCCACATTTTATACAGTTGCATTGAAAATATATTTCTTTCATGGATTAGCTATTGCAAATAACAATGTTTTTAAGAATAAAATAATCCCCACAAACCAAATTTATGAAATCAAGTGACTGGTAAAGGAAAGAGGGAGGAAGAAAGGGAGGGAAATGGAACGAGAGGGAAATACTGGAGTCTTCATTATATGTATATCATTGTTAAACATCTGAAACAAATATGATAATTAGCATTTTACGATGTAAAATATATAATTACATATTATAACTTTTATTCTAGGTGTTTATACATTTCTGTCAGTTATTATATATATGTTTTATTGAAGTCCAATTTACCTGAGTAAAATGCACAAATCCTAAGTGTACTTTCTACAAAACTGTACGTATGTATACATTTATGCAATCACCATCCAGGTCAAGATATTTTTAGACTCCAGCAAAATTTTTCTTGCCCTCTCCTCAGTCAAGACCCTTCTCCCAGAAGAATATCCAGTATTCCGATCCTTATTTGCCATTAGTTTCTTTTTCTTGAATGTATATAATGGAATCATACCTAATGTATTCTTCTGTGTCTGACTTAATTTGCTCAACATTACGTCAATGACAATTCTTCATATGGTTGCGTGTTTTCTTTTTCATTTCTGTGTAGTATTCCACCGAGAGGAGGTAGCATAATCTGTCCCTCCTACTGCTGGTTGTCTTCATGTTGAGTACTCCAAGCCAAAGTGGTGAAGAAACACACTAGGAGATTAGGAAAAGAAGTTGAGTCAGGATTATCAATACATAATTCTTTTTACTTTGTGTTTCCTGCTTTGACACATCAATGACAGGCTGCCAGTAGAACTTTCTTAGAAATGTGCTGTCAGGAGAATGTTTTGCATAAGGATAGGTTTGCATCCGCAGGTCCACTCTCTTCCTTTCTCCACCAAGCTCTCCACCCCCAGGAAGCTGACACGTATCAATGGATTGAATTCCACAGGCTCCTGTGTTTCCAGACTTCCCTTCATCTTCAGCAGATAGAAAGTCTGGGTGGGAGTTGGGTGGGGAATGAGATCAGAGTTCTCATTCCCTGGCTTCCTCCCCGTGAAGGGGCCTGGGATTCACCCCTGACAGAAGTCTCAGCTCTTCGTGAGGTAACTTTGTCCACAGATCTCTCTCCAGGTTCTAGTAACCTCTCCCGGCCTCCTCCCTTTGGACCCAGTAGTGGTACCTCTGCTGTGCTAGCCAGCACTTTCTGCACCGCCGCCAAGAGTTCCCCTGCAGCTCACCCATGCACGCTTCCTAAGTAGTCCTCTTGTATCCCGACTGGAGTTGGCCCACACTTGGCAGGCAGGACGTGACTGCTGTAAATGTCTTTGTGTTTTGCTAAGCCAAAAGTCAAAAGAAGAGCTGTATTTTCTGTTTCACACACACTCACACACCTACACCTCCTCACCTACTCACACACTTCACATACACCCTCTCTCTTCAGGGCTTTTGCAAGCACCTGATTCTCATTTCATCTTCAAAGCACTGTCAGGCAGATGAGGAGATGAAGGCTGAGGACACGCACAGCCGGCTCAGAGCGGTATTTACTGGGAGAGGTTGCAGAAGCAGAGGCAGTGAGCAAGCTCAGTTCCCCCACTGCCCATCACATCTTGGACTGTGTGCAGGCATTAAGGGTGGTTGCTGTATCCATCGTGTTTGGAAAGAAGACCTCAGCCGCCTCTCCTTGGGCTGCAAGACTGAGGGAAGCAGCAGTCCCTCCCCGGCACGACTGTAGCCTGGTGTCCAAGCCTACTGTTCCAGCTGTGTGATGGGGTAGCCCTTGGCCTCCAGCCCTGCCCTCCCTCCTTAGATTTCACGGTTGGGAGAGGCCTGGATCCTTCCGCCACAATCGAGGGCTCGGTTTGTAGGCTTGCAATTGCCACAGGTAGGACATGGCAAGCAAGCTAGCAGCCTGCAGCTCAGATCCATGAAAGCAGTTTCCGGCAAGTCTTAGTTCCTAAATTGTCTGAGGAGACAAGTCCAGCTCTGAGATACCAGCCTCCAGAGGACCGGACTTGGGCAAACCATTCCTTAGCTCTCAAATTCATTTTCCTTTTACGCCATTACAAAACCTAACATGAAGACTTAAATGTGTTTTATATGAACATACAATGCTCTCAGGATCACCAATATGTTCTAAAACCTAACCCAGTTGTTAAAACCTATTTGTGCAGATCTTGAATAATGCTTCAACTTTTTAATTGAAGCATATCGTAGTATTTCCAGTCATTTAAACAAATACTTCTACCATTTAAAATTACATATGTGTGGTTCAGAAGTTTCTGCAAAGCTAACAGAATATGGAAATAAACTCAATACTAAAGTTGATACAAGACGGTTAATGCCATAAATATCACCAATGTCAAATATTTGTGTTCAATTGTCTCCCTGATTGACTTTTACAAGTAAATGTATAAAGGAACTTGGTAACCTATTTATATGCAAAATACTATTTTAAAGAATTGTATATACTAAGTTCTATAAAAATTTACTTTGAGGAATAATATTGCAAGCTAACAGCTTAGGTAACAGCACCATCAGTATTAGTTATACCCCACTTGTCAATTTTGGCAATTCAATTTAGCAAACACTCTCCATCTCCACTGGAAGGCACCCTGTCCTGAGCAAGTGTGTTATTTGTCACCAACTAGCGCACAGAAAAGTGACTGTCTTGTGATGCTTCCTGTTTGACAGAAGTTTTTTCCTCAAAAGCATTTCTTTGCAATCACTGGAGAAAGAAAAAAAGATACCTAGTGCTGGGCTTTGTGGGACTCAGAATGAAAAGAAAATTATCTCTCTCAGCAAATTCTCACATCATCAGGTATATCATTGCAAGACCAGGGACACAGGAATGGAAAATAAAAACTGCAATGCCACAGAGCTTGACATGTAATCTTTTTTATTTTGTGATAAAAATGCTTTCATATAAATTTCATCTTAACTACTTTAGAATGAAACTTTGAAAAGTAAAAACATTGTGCATTTTCCTTACTATGTCATAGTTAGGAACATGCAGTCATTTTTCTTGGTTACTGGGTTTCTCATACAAACAGATATATCACTTTTAAGAGAAATGTACACAAGGAAGGAGTCATAGTACCAAATGATTACAAGTGGGAGCGTCAGGTCATATAATCGTGTCCTCTCAAATAGGCATCATACATTCAATGTGTTGGTTAAAACCAAAATCTCCAAACTGCCTGCCAACAAAACGTTATACCTTTGGTTCTTTCTATGCAAGAATTGTGTACCAGCAAATGTAATAAGATGGTATAATGGGCTTGAACATTATGGCTGATTGCTTACATCAAAGTCTTTCACTCTCTTTCCCTTACACCTTTCCCTCCCTCACCATCATGTAAGTCAGAAAATGATGCTTAACACAAAACAGAAGAAACAAACAGAAAAATCTATCCCCAAAGGTGGACAGAAAAGGACTCAAAGGAAGAATTTATAAAAATAAAAATAAACCAAAAATGGGGGGCAGTGACCTATACATGGCATAAAAGATATGTTCTATAAAAACTTAGTCTCTAATTCAGAAAGTGATTCTCCATCTCACCTTCTCTTTTATTAGGCACTATACAACTCAAGGGTTCTTAAAATCTAAGGGATTGATAAATGGTTGAAAGGCAGTGTCTTCCTCTTCATCACTGAAGCCTGTTGTCTGTAATGGCAGCTTTCACAGTCCCTTCCCTCAAACCCAAAGGATCCCAAGAAGGAGAAACAAGTTAGACCTACACTGTGGTTGGGGAGGGAGGAGGTTATAGAGGAGACAAGCTGTTGAGTCAGAGGCTGATACTTTCAGGAAGTGGGGATGAGACAGGATGACAGAGAGGGCAGATGTGGTGGCGTCCATAGTGGTCCATGAGGTTCTCCCCATCTGTGAAATAACAATGGGTCCAAGGTAGAGAGTCACCATTCAGAAGATAAAATGTCACATGCTACAAAAGGGCTGGCAGAGCTGCACATGACAGAATAAGATACAGAATCAACAGTCTGCTTATATTGGGGCAGAACTAATTATTTTTGTTGGTTCAATGAACTTGGGCAGGACTGAAAAAAAAAAACAACACCCAAAACATTTGCAGACTGCAAGTTAACAGACACAGAGGGGTTCCATATGGGGCCACAGACAGATAAATCAGGTTAAGTGGGATGCTCTGCTGAGCATTCCTAGCGAAGGCAGGAATGAAGACTGTCACCCAAACCGAAACAGAGTAGGAAATTCGCCTATCAATACCTACCAAATGGCCCAGCAAAACTGACTTCCCAGGTGTCATGACATCACAGCACCAGGTACAGATGACAGTGTGGTCACAGGACCAACTATTAGCTGACTCAGGGAGAAGAGGAAGAAAACTATTTTCCTATTTCCAGTATTGAATAGAATGCTTCTGCCCTTGACAGAGGGTCACAGAAGGTGCCAAGACCACAAATATAGAGAGCAGACTCAAGTATAACATAATCACAATCTGAGCATGAGCATGACAAAGAGTAAGTCTTTCATTATCCATCATCATCTAGAAGGTGACTCTAGGAAAGGAAAATGTCCCCATAAGTTTCTATGTTAGTTGCCTAAAAGGGAATGTCATGACTGCCATGAAGGAAAAGGAATGGTAGCAAAAACATAGCAAAGGCTGCCTCATGGTTCCAACTTCCTTACAGGGCTGGCTTGGACCCTAGAAAACTAGGCCGGCTTTCTGCTTCCTGTCCTTGAACAGAGAAAATTCCTGTGTTCAGCGAGAACCTATTTGGGTGCACTGAAAACTCAGAGCACATGGTGTGGAGGGAAGACTGGTGAGCAGGGGTGTGGTCAGAAACGGACTCAAGGGATGGAGACTGCAACCCCCCCCCACAAAAGGAACGCAGCTGTTATGGGGTCCCTTGAGCCGAGCAGAGTTCAGTTCTCTGTGGCAAGGGAGCATCATTTGAGATACACTTTCTTCTATGGAGATATCTGGGAGGAGGGGCTCAACAGCTAAGGCTAGCTTCCCCTGCTGGAAGGGTGAGTGAAGCGGGCCAGGGGTTCTGAGATCTGGGAACAAATTTGTTTCGCAGGGGCCATCAGTGGAATGCTGGGCAGGAAGGAAAGGGACTTGACAGTGGGTAACCGCTTCTCACATGAGTTAGCTTATCTCTTAGTCATTCCAACACTTCAAATCTTTTTTTTTTTTTTTTAAGGGGGTCATAGTACCTGCACTGCCAACAATAAAACTTCACACTTACTAGGCCCACAAATGGAGAAACACCCAATTCTCATCCTTCTTCCTGGTAAGGTTTATCTAAAACCCTACATGCAAGCAAGAGAATTAAGGTGCAGTCTCTTGAAAGGGTCTTCTATCCCCCAGAATAGGTTAAAAGAAAACTTTCTTGCTCCCCTTCCTCTTGTAGGAATAATATGTAGGAGAATGCAATAGATCCGTCTTCTAAAGAAACATACTTGAAAGATGTATGCTGAGAACCATAACCAAAGCAAACCCTGTGATACTCCTGGGGACACTGGGAAAAGAGGAAAAAGGAGGCTGAAGTTGCTTTATAGAGCAGGAATGATTAAAAGTACAAAGGTCTTGCCCTCAAACATGGTGGGGGCAGGGGTGCACAACCACAGAGAGGTGCAAAAACTAAAGCACCACATGAAGTCAAAAGAATTTCCTAGGAAGATAAGATGAAACAGGTCAATGTAGGCAGAATTCCAGGGTACAATTTCCAACAGGGCCGTACTGTAGAATCTTCCCATGGATATGGCAGAAGCCCCCAGGGCTTAAAATGCAGTCCAAGCTGCAAGAATGTCTGGGCTATGACAGGCATCCATTCTTTTCTCCAAATAGAAAAGAGTAAACATGGTCCCAAGTCTTATACTCGTTTTGCATTTCCACAAACTTGGCTTGATGGGTAAGAGATTAAAAGGAGCCATGTTCCCCAACCCCAATTCCTGCAGATACCCAGTGAAGCTGACAAAATTGCTTCCCTTGCATTATCTAAAAGATAAAAGCATCTTCTTTCTCCTGCCTCCAGAAGCTGGTTCCAGAGATTTCTTCATTTCTCTCCCGGATGACCTTCATTTGTTCCTCAGCAGCATTTACAATAGCCAGTTCTGTCCCTACACTGGAGGCACTCTTTCATGCATAAACCTGCATGTTGCTGCGTGGTGGCTCAGACATGTGTGCTCCAGGTCCCCGCTGACCTCCTCCAGCACCCCCAGGGGTAGGGCTGGTGGTCACATCTGACCAGTCAGAAGCAGAGTGGGGTGATGAACTTGACCACTGGTCAGGAGACTCTGGGGATGGTGTCAGGTAGGGATGTTCACCCTGCAGGTGACCACTGTGACTGGGTGTTCGCTCAGCAGCATTTGAGGAAGCATAACTATGCTGTGAAGGTGGTGTAGGGTACTTGCCCACAGAGGCTGGAAAAGGATGATAGGCAGGGAGAATGGTCTGAGCAACCTGCCCATCCTGCTGGGGCATCATGGAAGTGGGGAAAGCCATATTGGGCAAACGAGCCATTTCTGGAATCTGGTACATGGTGGGCACGGGGCCTGCAACAGGAGGAGGGCAGCTGGACTGAGGCTGGGGAGTCCCAGCCGGTTGGGCAATATTGCCTTTGGGGATTAGCTGGAAAGTCACAATGGGGGGCAACGGCTCCCGAGGGGTAGTTATGTGCTTCCCTTCAGGTGGCCTGCTCTGGGGAGCTATGCCAGGGTGCGTGCCCTCAGCTGGAGCCAGAACCATACCAAACATCTCATTGTACTGGGTCTCATTCATCTCCATGCGGTTCATCCAATCTGCCGGAACAGTGACAGGATGGAGCCTACTCAAGCTCCCCGCACTGCTACTGCCTGGGGGGACAATGTGGTGGTGGGACAGCAGCTGGCTCACTGAGGGAAGCACAGTGCTGGCCCCATGAGCCAAAGGCTGCATTTCATGCAGGTTAGAGAAAGACAGTGCATGCTGGGCATGGACTGGGGCAGGGGGGGCAGCAGTGGCCAACATAGGGTTGGGCGAGGCCTGTAAGATTCCAGGGGATGTAATCATTGGAGAGGATGTGGTGTCAGAAACATATGTGTGAGGAGATTCTAAGGAATCAACGGGGGATAAAGTCACTGAGCTCTCAGACAGCTGACCCTTGTCACTCAGAGACTTCTTCCTCCTACTACCCTTGGCATCCTTGGCCTCCTTGGCAAGGTTAGGGAGGCTAGTGGGCATGGTACTCTTGGTATTGGGCCGTCTAGGCTTCTTGCCCATTGGGGTATGCTTTAAGCTGAGGAAAGATCTGTTGGGCCCACAGATCACAGGTGAGAGGGCAGAAGTCAGCACAGTGCCTGGAGGGCTCGGTGTCACATTGTACTCATCCAGGAGGCGCACAATGTCATGGTGCATGCGGTCTCGAGCCACATCCCGGGGAAGACGATCCATGTGGTCTGTGATGTCCCGATTGGCAAAATGGTCTAACAGGATCTTGGCTGCTTCATAGCTTCCCTCCCGGGCAGCAAGAAACAGAGGTGTCTCTTCCTACAGAAAAGGCCCACAGAGCTCATTAAAATTAGCAACACTCTTGAGAATATGCTAGTGTTTCTCGAACTTTTTGTTATTATCAACCCCATAGACATTTTTTTTCTAACTGACTCACTATATGAAATTTTAATACCACAGATAAAATGTCTATCTGCCTGTGTACTGACTGGATATCTGTGGCTTTATACATAAAAAGAGTAAGATTATTTCACCCTTCCCCAAGAATCAATTTTGCCCTATTGAGGGCGATATCTCCTTAGTTGGGAATATGTGAAATAAAGCATGCCTCTGAGCCAGAGATTTGCTTAAAAGAGCAATGAGCTTATGAAAATAGGATTCTAAGAGGAAAAGGAGTTAGAAATAAGAAAGGTAGGAGGGGAAGAACCTAAAGCAGGAAAATAAGGGAAAGCAAAAGCAAAAGGAAACAAAACATGTTCAAGAAAGAATTAAAATAAGGGAAAAGAGGAAATACACAAGATAAGATGAGCAAGAGAGGGGAAACATGACCTAAGACTCGGAGGAAGAAAACCAAACAGGAAAACACCCATAGTGCCCAAGAACAGAAAACAAGAGCCACAGCAAAGAAAATGAAAATGAACGAGAGAAAAGGAAGTGAGCATGAGCAGAACAGAGAACAGGAGAAAGAGCAACGTCAAAGAACAGAAAGGCAGAGAAGGCTACACTGACGTTATTTATAGGATGGCCGGCTTCAGACTGAATACTGCGGAGGCAGAGGGCTCACTCCTGACACGTCCCTGGGTGAGCCCAATGCCCTGCCCTTGAGCTCTTTGGAGCCAGTTTCTGTCCAACCTGCGTCCCTCTTTGTCTCAGCTCAACACAGGAGGAGTTAAAGGAGAGAAGGGAAGGCTTCATCACCTGAGGCACTGCTAAGTCTGCCCTCCAGCTCAGAGCCCAGACTGTACCTTGTTGTCCTGCATGTCTCGGTTGGCCCCGTTTTTCAACAGCAAAAGGGTTGCCTCCACATTATTGACAGCAGCTGCCCAGTGAAGAGCAGATTTCCCTGCAGGGAAAAACATTTTTACAAGCAGACAGAGTAAAGGGACATGTCCTACTCCCAGTATAAAGAAGCATCATGACTTATACAAGGAAATGTTGAACTTCCCAGAGAGTAGCAAGCCAGTTATCTGTGGGGGCCCATGAGAAAAAAACCAAAGTATTATCTTATTTTTCTGTTCTAGAAATACTTTAATACAGGCCGCCTAGCCTTCAGAAGACATGTGGGTAAAAGGATCATTTGTCTATGGTACCCACGTCCTCCACATGACAGAACCCCACACTGAGGATAAGAACCTATTTATCACACACCAGAATGTCTATTTAAGATATTGCCCATACCCCTCTAGTGAAGTCAGTTCACAAGTCCTCATATCGAGCATGATATGTCTGGGAACCTACAGAGGCAAGCCTTTCACAGACTGGCTTTGAGATCCAAGAACCCTCACTTAAAGTCCCTTCCCCTCTTTGTCTATGGATTTCCCACCAGCTCAGTTCTCTAAACTCAAAATGCTGAAAGGAGGAACAAACGAATGAAAGAATCTACAGTGGATTAAAATCTGGGACAGTTCTTCAAGGATCGTGTAATGATTCTCCCCGAAGAGGCATGCTTTGCAGGCAAGAGTCCAGCTCCCTGCCTCTCGGCCCTACCATGGTCATCCACTGCGTTCACATCTGCTTGGCAGTTGATCAGTTCTGCCACCATTCCCTCCACAGCTAGGCGGGCGGCCAGGATCAGCGGTGTAGTGCCATCATTCATCCTGGCATCCAGATCAGTTACTCGGTTGCGGATCAGAATCTAGAAGATGAGAAAGTACAGAAAAGAGAGTCACCAGATAAAAGAAAATAATGAAGCTAAGAGAAGAAACAAGAGTGACAGAGCTGATGCTACACTGTAAGTTACCTGGAGGGCAGGGAATGCTTGTTATCTTTGTGTCCAAGATTCTATCATCCTCAATCAATAGATATTAATGAATGAATGAATGAATGAATGAACAAATGGGTGCTCAAGAGACAATGGCTCATGGAAAGTGATGCCTTCTACTTTCTAAAGAAAGGAGGGATGTGGGAATATATCACAACCTCAATTATGGTGTATAGTTTAAGATGAATCAGAATGCTTCCCGTTTCCTCACAAGGGTAAAATAAAAGGGCAACAAGGAATACACTACAAATTCATGTCAAGAAAACCACCAAGAGCAGCTGCAAGTCCATATGGCTAGATAAATCTACAGGGAGAAGCTGACACTAGTCGAAAGCTTCAGAACAGGTACTTCTCCCCTCTGATCTATTCACTTGGGAGGCATTTTGGCACATCAAAAAGGACAGTGATTAAGAATCGGAAAAGCAGTGTGATCTGCTGTTGACTCTATCGCTATCTGACTGTTAGAGTTAGGTCAGTTTGCTGCCATTCTTTTCCTGCTCTCCCATCCAGCAAGCATGACTCCACCACCAGCCCTATTCTCTCAAAGAATTTTTGAATGAATGTAATCAGATATTAAGTGCCTTAGCAAAGAGGAAACATTATAAAACCATGAGGAACCAGCCCTACTCCTGTTTTTTTGTTGTTGTTTTTTAAAGATTTATTTATTTGACAGAGAGAGACAGCAGAGAGGGAACATAAGCACGGGGAGTGTGAGAGGGAGAAGCAGGCTTCCCACCGAGCAAGAAGCCTGATGCAGGGCTCAATTCCAGGACCCTGGGATCATGACCTGAGCCGAAGGCAGACGCTTAACAGCTGAGCCACCCAGGTGCCCCCCTACTCCTGTTTTTTACCTGGAAGACCCCCTGGGCGTCAGCTGCCACTGCAGCATGGAGAGGGCAGCGGCCCATGTTGTCCTGCGCGTTGGCATCCGCACCTGCATCCAGGAGACGCTTGGCAGCATCAGCCCTCGAGTAGCGGGCCGCAAGGTGCAGTGCCATCTCACCGGTCCGGTCTGTCTGGGCCTGCAGGCTGGCACCCTGGTAGACCAAGTCTGTGATGATGTTGGCAGAAGAGTCCTCTCCATCTTCATCTTCATCGCTCATATCTGAGCTGCCTCCTCGGAGAGAAGCCAGCATCAGTGGGGTGCACCCATCTATAAGAAAGGAATTTTCCAAAATGTACTCAAGGAGGAGAAGAACATTAATGTTCAATTAGCCCAACTGTTAGAGTAGTTCGTTTGAATAAAGTTATTCTTATGGGAAAAAAAAAATTCTGGGGGTCTTGTGATAATTGGCAATTAGTTTTACATCTGCCACCTACTTTTCCTCTGATAATGTTCTTTCTGTGAAGAGTAATGGGAAAATAAGAGTCTTTTTAAGCTGGGGCTCTCCTCTAAATTAAATAAGTCTTTCTGTTTAAGTTCCTAAGCACTGTGTTTTTAATTGGGCCACATTTTTAAAATGTCCATTATTAACAGAATGATATGCACTAAGGTATCAACTAAACTAATTTTCTAACCTTCTGCTTTGGGATATTATTTCTCTATCCTAATAAACTTTTCCCATATAATCAGCCTATCTATTCCCAAGCATGCTGTATGAGAGGCAATGTGAATTCCTTCCCTTCTTCTCACATAGGTTTATAATTTCTGCATGCCTGCATTCCCTAAGCATTCATTTCCTCATGCTGATTTAGTCTGTGCAATTGGCAGGGGGCATATCACCAAGTGGAGCAAGCACAGGCACAACACCGAGCCAAGGGCAGGCATGGCAGGTGGAAGGGGGGAGGCTTGCAGGTGCTGACCTGGGCCACGGACGTTCACGTCTAGCACGTCTACCTCCTGCTCTGCCTGTGGAGGAGTGAGCGCCAGCGATGGTGTCCTGCGGATATCTGCAGCCTCAAGGTGCTGCTGTGTCCATGGACGTCGATCAATGGCATCATCTTCCTCTGAGAGCAAAGCCTCATCTTCAGCCTGACAGGGGAAAACAATGCTCCCTGTTGACCTGGCCCACCATTAGGAACTGAGGACAAGGAGCTAGTCCAGAGTCTTCTACCCACGTCTCTCCTACTACACCCTCCTAGGCATCATCCACACCAGCTGGAAGTGGTTCCTGTCACCCTCTCCTGTGCCATCTGTACAACTCTCCCAACCTCCCCATCCCAAACTCCAGGCTTCAGCCTTAACATGCCATCTATTTCGCCTACCAAATATGCTATCTACAGATCCCCAAAGCACCATTTCCTTGTTTCTGGACTTTTGCCTGGGTTGTCCCCTCTGTCTGCCATGTCCTCTCCCAAGTCTTTGTCTAACTTCTACCTACCCTTGAAATAGAATTGAACTTTAATTCCTCTGGTAGGTCCCAAAAAGCACCCTCTGCTTACCTCCACTTAACTATGTGTTCACATGACAGTCTCTACCACTAGATGGTAAGGTTCATGAAAACAGGAAACAAGCCTTCTCAACACCACCTCCCTGTACTTAACACAGTGCCCAGCGCATAGCAAGCACCCAGGGAAATATTTGCTGGGCAATAATTACTATTATAATTTAAAAAGCGGCTACCCTTTATTGAATATTTACTGTGACAGAAAACGGGTAGGATGCTTCACACGTATTGCCGTATTTCATCTTCACAACAACTCCCTATTTTACAGATAATGATAATTAGGTACAAAGAAGTTAAGGAATTTTCTAGCTACCGAGTAGCAGAGTCTTGGATCTGAATCCAATTCTGATTGTAACTAAAGCAATGTTCTTAACCATCATCTGGTATTGTATCCCTGTATTCCTTAAACATGCATATCTTCAAGCTGCTTTAGAATACCATGGACATGTGCATAACCCAGCCATGTATAGCTACGGATGGACTGTCTCCTTTTTCACACCAGCTTCAGCCTGATCCACCTCTTACTTCTACATGGTTTTAATTTCCTGGGCTCAAGATGCAGCAGAACCTCCAAACTCAATGGTCACTGCCTTTCTTCACTGTGGAACTGCACCTTCCTTTCCAGGAGTATCCAGAGAGGATAAGGGAGAGACTTAGCCATAAGGGAAATCGCTATTTATACACATCAGTCCTTATCTGGCTATCATCAGCATGATTCTTAAGGAAGGAAGCATGTTTGTTTCATTATTTTTATTTTTATTTATTTACTTTTTATAATATTTTTTATTATATTATGTTAGTCACCATACAGCACATCCCTGGTGTTTGATGTAAAGTTCGATGATTCATTACTTGCATATAACACCCAGTGCACCATGCAATACGTGCCCTTCTTAATACCCATCACCAGCCTATCCCATTCCCCCACCCCCCTGCCCTCTGAAGCCCTCAGTTTGTTTCCCAGAGTCCACAGTCTGTCATGGTTCATTCCCCCTTCTGTTTACCCCCATTCTTCTTCCCTTTTTCATTACTTTTAAACAGTTCTTATTGAAACACATATGGAGGAAACCCAAGGCTAATGATTTCTGCCTTTCACGACAACCGGGGGTAGCCATTGTCTGGGCAGCTATAAAGACTACCACCCTTTTCTCCCATTTGGGACACTCTAGATACCAAAGGACAGAAATCTGAAATGTGACCGGATAATGGCTGACAATGGTGGTTCTACCACGACCAGCTTACCTTGGCTTTCTTTGGCTGGGGCCCTTCATCATCAACCCAATGTTCACTTGTTCCAGAACCAATCAGATTAGCTTCTGAGACTTGCACTGAGAGATTTCTGATAGGACAATATTAAGAAGAGGAAAAACAAGAGCAGAAGTTATATCATAAACAAATATAATGGTTTTTAATACTTTTTCCATGGCTACCCTCAAAAAGACTTTCAGGGGCCTTGGCCCAGGAAGGATGGGCAGTATCTTATATCCCACTGCCTGAGTAAACACCCTTTCCTTTCCCATGGATCAAGAGCTTACATCAAAAGTGTGCCTCAGCAAAGAAGCTGAGCACCACCACTTGAACATGTACCAAATAGAAGCATCCAGACTCTATTATTTCATAGTCACTCAGCAGGAATTCAGAATCATGGTCAAGTGTGGTAATGTGGTGTAGCCAGAGCTGGAAAGTTAAAATTATAAATCGACAAGATCTCCTTTTTGATTTGTCCCTGGCTTATTACTACTGTGACTAGTAGTTTGTTGGCAAACCATCTTACTTCAGCCCCACGGCATCCTGTCCCACTGGCTCACGACGCTTGTGATTGCTGGAGTCTCGGCGAAGGGTGAAGCCTTCAGGCAGCCAGAGGGAGCCATGCTTGCGCTTTCGTTTCGCCATGATAACTCCCAGCAGGATGATAAACAGGATAATGACAACAGCCACAGCAAGTAGATAGAGAAGCTGAGTGCGTTTTGGAGTCAGAGATTCACCTGGAAGTGCAGAGGGACAGGGAAAGTGCTGAATAAACCTCTCAATATTAGCACCAAATTCATTTAGAAGGCATGGACTGACTGACCTCACCAGCCCTGAGAAAGGGAGCTGCACATTGAAAAGTGTGCCCTTTTCTCACTGCCAAGTAATGCCTCCCCTGCCCCAAACTTTCCCCTTAACACCAGCGCTACTCACTGACGACAGACACAAGAGGGTAGGACAAGGTCCCCTGGATGGCATGAGAAGCCAGAAGAGCTGCCGCTGCATCTGTGTTCTTGAAACACTGGTCTGAATCTTGAACACACTGGCGGTTGTCAATTTCCAGAAATACCTTAGAGCTGTGGGATGCCAAGGGAAAAGAGGAAAAAGGGAAATGGTGAGTAAAACAGAAGGGTGTCAATTAAGCAAGTGAAGTAAAAAGGATTACACGAGCCTTCCTTCCTCACCTTCAGCATTGGGCTCTCCAGCTCTGTGATGGTGCCTCCGAAAGATCTCAGAAATTAAGATTCTGTCCCTTCAGATCCTAACCACTAATTCCCACTTGGACTATGTCTCACCTTCCTTGGCCTGGCTGAGTCTGCGCCTTCTGACTGAGGCAACACAAGACGAAGCGAGGAAAGCGGAAAAAGCTGGTCCTTATTCTCCTCTGTCTCTACATCTGGATCCTAGCTAGCTACAGAGTCGAAAGTTGTGGGATACAGCAACAAATAGTGGGGTGCAGTGACAGAACAATTCAAGATTATTACATAGACTTCTATGATAAACACAGAGCCTTGAACAGAAGGCAGTGAGTACTATAAAAGAAGAGTCAGTACTAAAGGGATCTGAGGCGATCATGGCAAAGGGTTATGGACTCTGGGATCTGAGGAGGCCTCCCTGACATCCTGCCTTCTGCTTGCTCCAACACACCTCTCAGGACACCAAGGCCAAGGCAAACCTTTACCCTTAAACACACGTACTGGCATAATGGGTTTGTTGTACTTGGTGGGCTGTCCTACTTGTCTGAGCTCTGCATTTTTATAGGTTCAGTTACAACTTCTGTGTATCAAAGTACTTAGCTTTATAAGCTTTAAGAAAAATTAAGCTTAAGAAGTCTAGAAACCAAAAACCTACCCAGCCACCTCCTGCTCTTGATCACCAGGAAGGGACCTGCGAGTCATCCTCTGCTTCTTCATGGCAGCTGACTTCTCACCATAATAGGGGTAGACCATGAGTGCCCCCTGCGAGTCCCGTTTAATGTGCAGGTTGGTATGGAGCAGGGTGCCCAGTGCCCGCAAGAAGCTGCGGGCGTCCTGGAGCAGCTGCTCCGGAGGCATGAGCACCACTATAACCAGGGTCCCCTCTGCCAGGTTCTCTGGCCGGTCAGCAGCACAGTCCAGCCCGTCCCAGCCACACTCCTCACTGTTGCATCCCTGGTCACAATGGTTGTCTTTGAAGTGGTCTGCACAGTATTTGTCATACCTAGGCAGGGGAAGCAGAAGAGGGAGAGAACAAGGGAACAGTTCAGAATAGACTGCAGTGCTATTTGGTTTTCTACTTGGAACTACTGCGGCTTTTCCCACCTATCTTCTGTGGCCCACATCAGGTCCCTTTGTCAAATCTCCTATCCCCAACAGCATAGAGTGCATATCATCTACAGCACTCAATATCAGTGAGTGCTCCCTATGCTCCATGGCTTACAGCCCCCCAGGCAGCTGGTAATCTTGTTAAGTCAGATTTGTAAGCAAAGCTGCTTACCTGAAACAAAAATCAACCAGGTACATGCATCCTCTCTTTTTTTATCCGCTATCCCTAGTGAGTTAACAATGAGCTTCTGGAAGTAAAAGGTGCCTCCAGGAACTGAACCATCAAGGCTCTACAGAGGACCATGTCAATAAGGCCCATTTCCTTCCCAAACACGACTGAATCTTAGCTCTGGAAGGCAGGTGGGGACAGATGTGTTCCATACAGGAGACCAGATTTAAATCTGTGCCAGAGCACACACAGCCTCTTTCAAATACCGGGAAAAGGAAATTGAGTCCCCAAATCTAAACGATGCACAGACCATTTCATCTCCACTCTCCTCCCTACTCCCACCCCTTGATAGTTATGCCATTGGTACAACTTGCCACACTGGCTCAATGAAGAGCTTGGGAGTCAGCAATAGCTGTATGTGCTCTGGCAAGTTCTCTAACCTCCCAGGTCTCACCTGTGAAAGACCATTAACAGTACCTATGCCTCATAAGGTTGTTGAAAGCTCACTGAGGTTAAATCAAATGGGATGGCTACAAGGAAAGCTACTATTTAACCATAAAGCACCTTGTACCTGCCATAGTGACGACCAGGAGGGTTAAGTGACCTGATCCGTCTTATGCTTCCTGATAAATCTAGATGGGGAAACCCCGTCTAAAAGAAAGGAATGAGGTGAACAGAGAGAGGTACAGACCTTTCCATTCATCCTGCAGGCAGGTTATGTGAGAGGCTGTCTGGGAATGGGTAATACCACTTCCAAAAGTTATTTCCCCTAGGAGGTCGTGAGAGCAGCAGGTGAGGAGGCAGAGAGAGGCAGAGAGAGGGTGGCCGTGCATGAGCATTCTTGGACCTCTGTCAGCAAGGGAGAGCACAGGGCAGCGTGCGATGGGGCAAGGCTAACACCAAGAAGAGGGCCTCAGGGCACGAGTCTGGAAAGCAGAGGCAGCTTGGGCTGAAGCCCTGGAGTGGTTAGGAGCAAGAACGAGGAACTGAGGTGTGTTAGTGATAGTCTCCCTCAGCTTCTGGGGACCCTGGACCCTTACTTGCACGTCTTGCTGTTCCCCTGGCACTCAAAATTGTCAAAAAGGCACTCGGCTGTGTTGCACAGCTCATCACACTGGTTGTTGATGTAATCCCAGCAGGGAAGTGGGGAAGAGCAGTTGGCCCAGGGGTTTTCCATGGTCAGGGAACAGTCACCCCCATCCCACTGGCAGGCATGGCTGTTGCAGGCTTCATCGCAGACACCGTCCCGAGCTTTGTCGGCACAGTACTGGCTCAGGCACGTGGCAGGAGGGGTGCTGGTGGGGGCCATGTAAAGTTCACAGTGGCTGCCCCAGAATGGTGGAGAACACTGGCAAGAGTAGTAAGGAGGCTGGCGTTGAGGATAGCAGCTACCCCCATGCTGGCAGGGGCTACTGGCACAGCCTGATTCGCAGTCCTGGGGGTTGGGACAGAAGCAACGAGGTCCTGAGGCCGTGTGCACACACTGCTCCCCTCTCCTGCACTTCACTTGTCCACAGCTGCTCTGGCATCTTGCCCCGGAGAATCCCTGTGGAAATCAGTGAACAAATGAGGACAGTGGGCCTCGTTTTTCCTCCCAAACCCTTCTCTGCCACACCTCTAGAAAGATGAAGATTAGACACATGGCTAAGATCCCTCCACACAGCCTCCTGTACCACATTCTAGGAAAAGGCCTCTTCAAGTTAACCTAAGGTCAGAGATGAAGGTTCCATGGGATGAATGTAGAATTCTCTCACATTGAGAACTTACTTCCAGAAATTAAATCCATAGGTCATAGGTGGGATAAGACTCAGATGACATTGTATCTATAAGCACTTTCCCTAGCTGCCCTTAGACCACTCATATAATGGCTTGGAAGGGGGGGGTGTTATTTCAGGAGTCTGGGGCATCTAAAAAGCTTTCCGTGTCATTTTATTCTTATATTTCCTGCTCAGCCAGACCAAAGTTACTGCACGGGTTTCCTTTTGGTATGTCCTCACACATAGTCATCTCTGTTTCAGGGGGGTTTTAGTCTCTGGCAGAGGCCAAAGAGTTTGCACAGCAAATGGCTAAAAATAGGCTTCCTTCTAGTGCAACAACCAGCTTGCTTCCAAATAATCCTTGCTAAGGAATGTAAGCAGAGTAGCATTTCCAGCCAACTCTGCCCCAGTCTGAGAGGCAAGACTACCCTCCGGCACGGGACCCAGAAGCCCGTTTTCAAAGGAACATCCCACCACTTCCCGTGCTTCTAAAGACTGAGAGTCACAGATTAGGGAGCTCACTGTTTCTGGGAGTATCTTAACAGCTTTAAATGGGAAACCCCAGCACTTTTTTGTGAAGGAGCTAAAATTAAGAAATCTCCCCACCAAGAAAGTTCCAAATGGAGCTTGGAAAAACCAGGTCTAATCTCAGCTTTGTCCAGATTGTATGAAAGACAGCATGCCCCTTAAATAGACACCATGGCACTTACCGGGGGACAACGACAAATGAAACCATCAGGCATGTTGCTGGCCACAGCACAAGTCCCCCCATTCAGGCAAGGCATCTGGGGACACACATCGACGAAAGTTTCACAGTGACGACCTCAAAGCAAAAAACGGAAAGGAATTTTAAAAGGCAGAAGTAGTAGCTGGGTGTTACTGAACAGAGTGCTGCTGGGACGGGAACGAGCCAAACGGTGAGGGATGCGGCAAGAGGTGTGAGCTGAGTTCTAAACCCAAGGGAACATGAGAAGATGAGGAAAACACTCACTGGACTGCCACTGGCTCAGGCTAATACTCCCATCTGTCTTGCCCACACTATAAGTACACATGACACATATCCCTGAACAGACTCATAAAGCAGAATGGACACGGATGTGAAAAATCACTCTAATCCAACCAAAAGAAAGAAAAAAGGGAAGAGAAGAAAAAGAAAAGGACACCTCACCTTTTTAATTTTTTTGAAGTTACTGTAGCTTTCATAAGCCAAAAGAAACATTTAGCAAAACTGTTCAGTGCATTTTGTTAAAACAGTCAACTTCAACAGGAGCGGCTACACCAGGCCAACACATCCAAGTGGTGATTTGTAGCTTACAGAGAATTTTCATGCATAATATCTCTTTTCAATCATTTTCTAGCCTTTCTATAATCTGATCAGCACTGCTTTTAAATACAGCTTAATTTTTCCAGAGTTAATTTCCTCTAGAAACGGTTCTAAAACAGAAGGCATCTTGAGGCCACTGCTGCATGATCAAGTGAAGTAAGCAACTGGAACCAAGGGGGAGACCTGGAGACACAGCTGGTGCCTCTGGCAAACAGCAAGAGATGGGCCCCCGCTGGCCTGCAGCCGCTGATGAAGAGAAGAGGGGCTTTCAAAAGGAAATTAAAATGGTCATAGCTTTGGCCAGTCAGAATTAAAAGGCAAGAGTTATAGGTGCCTGTCTCTTGAAATCACAGCAGCAGCCATTACCCAAGAGCAGCCGTCACATGGACATGCAGCTCAGGGACAGATGACCCCTCAATGTTCATCTAGCAACTGCATCCCACAGTAATTACAACCAATGAGCTTGAGGGATTCTTTTGAATTGCAAGTGTGGACAATGCATCACCACTACTTCCTGGTGGCGGGGCCCTAACTCAAGGTGGTCTTCAGTCCTTCCTTCATCTGTTTCCCCCTTTCTTGTGATTGTCAGGGTTTCCAGATAAAGGAAGCCTCAGAGACAATGAAAGAAACAGCAGCCAGTTTTGCTTCTCTGGCTTCCCAAGCACCTCATGGCTAATATGAGGCTGTAGGACAGACTGTTCACACTCTTTGCATCCAGCATTGCCTCAATAGGTATGATGTTCTTCATGGACTGATTCTCTTTTGATATCGCATCCAGGCATTTTCCACAGTGCAAAATCCCTCCCATTCTTCATAAATTACCAAGGTTCTTTAAAATTGGAAGGAAGGAAGTCTAGAGATGGGCTCACAGTATAGCAGAGTCCAACTTGCCGAATTATTACTAAGGAGACTACTGTAGCCTATTATCTGACTTCCAAGGAATACTACTACAGCATAAAGTCTGGAATGACTCCAGAAATGCCAGGCAGACGTCTGAGTATCTGACGACCCTGCCACTGTTAGATACTACTGTGGTCCTCCAAAGTCACCAAGCTGCCCATCTTCAGAAATAACTAATAAGTGCCTATGACAAGCCCCTATTCTGAGGCAGGACTTGGTCATCTTCATCATCTGTGATGAAAAGGAAGAAGCTTGAGAAGAGACTGGGAACATGGCCAACTCTTAGCTGCGCAGGTTATACTCCTGCAGCTTTCCAGTACATACCCTCATGAACTCGTTTTTGCTTAAACACACCCAAAATCAGACCTCCTCCCCTTAGATGACCTAGAAGATCCTAATCATCTCTGGGTCCCAGAGGTGGAAAGGTCATCGTGGCAGTGACTACCCAGTAACCCAGGCCATTACGTGCCAAAGGAGATAGGGTGATGAAACCAGAGCAGATGTATGGTTTCTGAACACAAGACACTATTTTCCTCAGGTGAAAGAGTTCTGTGGATGGATTTGGCACTGGCAGCACAGTACACAGTAATGTGAATGTATTTAATACCACTGAATTGTACACTTAAAAATGGTTAAGATGGTACACTTTATGCTATGGGTATTTTGCCCCAATTAAAAAGTGTTATTTTGCTCAACCACTCCCAACATTCTATTTCTTTTTTCCTATTTCCGCTACAGTGTGATATAATCAGTGTATAACAAAAGAGAAAGCACCTCAGGAAAAACAAAAAAGGCAGAGGTGGACTGTAACATCCATGAAGCACAGATCTAAGGAAAAATGGGCTCTGAATTAAGCTGGTCTAGTTTTTCCTATGTAAGAGAAAAGCTTCACTTGGGTCCGGGACGTGACATACGGGGCCCAATTTCCTCACACGAAGCCCCTTTGAGCAGAGTGCTGAGGGCGCGAGAGAGGCTCTCACCAGTGAAGGCGTTGCGGCAGACACACAGGTAGTCGTTGGTTAGCTGGATACAGTCTAGGCTGCCCTCAGAGCTGCAGGGGTTCGAGAGGCACTCATTGATGTCCCCTTCACACCGCTCTCCGGCAAAGCCAGGCAAGCAGCGACAACTGTAGCCCCCGATCCTATCCACACACTGACCACCGTTAAGGCAGCGGGGGCCCCCGGCACAGTCATCAATGTTCTCTTCACAAAGCAGGCCTGCAGGAAAGAGAGAAGAGACAGAGGATGATGACATTATTTGGAACGCTGCTTTCCAGCCAAAGAGCCACCCTGTTGGCATTTTGCAGTTATTCAGGTTACACGTCTCGATCCGCGATAGGACCTTTTACGTCGGGCAGGGCACAGCGCACTCCTGATCCATGACAGCTGCCAACCTCCCGGTGACCAGTAAGAGCCACAGAAAGAATATGCTCAGGGCCTCACAGATACTCTCCCACCCAACCCACCGAAGCAGCCGCTGGGCAGTAGCCGGCATTCTTCGTGCCACCTGAGAGATGAGGAAACGAGCTCAAGAGAGACCCAGCAATTTTTCATTAATTTATTTCTTTTATTCAAACTATAAAAACAGTTCAAAAGAGACTATCACAATCAACACATAGATTATAAGTATGTAAAAATACTGGTAAGAACTGGAACTAAATTTTGAGTGATATATTTAAGTTTTAGACCACTGACTTTTCTTCTGTAAAATAATGTGTACTAAGTTTCTTATTTTTAAAAATTATAGAGGAAATATCCTGTTGAGAGCTCAAAGGTTATTCCATTTAAAATAGAACTCATTTAATGTACTATAGATGTAAATGAGCCATCTAGTATGAATATCTGTAAATATTTTTGAGAGTACGAAGGAAATCAATGACAATTCTAGAGATGATTCCATGAATGATTCAAAAAATTACAAAAGAAAGAAAAACAGTTCTGTATTCTCGCCACTTATATTTGTAGCATACAAGCAAGGCTATTAAAAAGGAAAAAGAGGGAACCTGGGTGGCTCAGTTGGTTAAGCATCTGACTTTGGCTCAAGTCCTGATCCAGGGTCCTGGGATGAAGCCCCAGCTCGGGCTCCGTGCTCAGTAGGGAGTCTGCTTGTCTCTCTCCCTCTCTCTCTGCCCCTGCCCCCTGCTCATGCTCTGTCTCTCTCTCAAATAAATACATAAAATCTTTGAAAAAAAAAAAAAAAGGAAAAAAGACCTCATTTTCAATAGCAGTAGAAAGAGACAAAATTATAGGAATAATCTTAAAAGGAAATGTACTATACCTATGTGAAAACTTTAAAATAGCCCTGAAAGACACAAAAGGAGATCTGAATAAATGAAAAGATTAGTTATGATTTGGTCAGGAAGATTCCTCATCATAAAGATATCAGGTTTCCTTACACAGATTCATAAATGTAATGTGATCCCCATAAAAAATGCCACCAGGATTTTTTAATAGACAATCTGACTCTAAAGTTACATGAAAAAGTAAACTATAACCATAGCCTGGAAAACCCCGAAAACAAAGATCCTTAATAATTAAAACAGAGTGGTATTGATAAATTAATAGAATAAAGAAAAAAAAGTCCAGAAAAACACCTAAATACACAAGGAAATCTAGAATTTGATAAAGTTGCCATCTCAAATTATTGTATAAAAGATCAAATATTGAGTAAATTGTGTTGGAACAAATCAGTAGCCACATGGAAAAAGTGCTCCGGTATTCTAGTACTTAAAGAAAATATGGGAGAATGCCTTTATAATCTTAGAGCGTAGAAGGTGTTGCTGAAAAAGCTCCAGGGGTGCCTGGGTGGCTCAGCTGGTTGAGCGTCTGATTCATGGTTTCAGCTCAGGTCACTGATCTTGGGGTCCTAAGATCGAGCCCCACTTAAGCTCTGTGCTCAGTGCTGAGTCTGCTTTAGATTCTCTCTCCCTCTCTCTCTGCACCCTCCCCACCCTCTCCCTCTAAAATAAATAAATAAATCTTAAAAAAATAAAAATAAAAAGCTCTGCATGAAAAAAATCATAAAGAAAAAGACAAAAAATAATAAATTGAGAATATTTTGTATCATAGTTACTCTGTAGAATATTAAGGTGAACAATGTAATAGGGAAAAAAGGATATAGATACAAACAGAGAAACCACTGAAAGAGGAAAACCAAATGACTCATCGATGAGAATACAGTCATCCTCACTGAGGAGAAGCCAATATGCTCATATGCTATGAATCAGGAATATCAATCAGAATTACAAATACACATTAATTCTCTAATCCAGCGATTCCATTTCTGAAAATTTATCTACAAATATACACATGCAAGAAACCCGGTTTTATCACTAGGTCACTGGTTCAATATATTATGCTCAAAATTCTGCAGGATGAAAAAAATGAAGGAAGTTCTATAAATTAATATGGAAACATCTCCAATTAAGTAAAAAAAAAATCAATGCAAGAGTTTAATGCCTTATCTTCAGAGTAACAAGTGGGGTAAATAAAAATATCTTTGTATTTGGCTTCTACATACATAAAGAAATTCTGAAGGACACATAAAAAAATAGAAGATAACACAAGAAACTAAAATAAAGTGGAAGTTACTTGTTTGTGGGAGAGGGGGAACTAGGTATGGGGAAGGGGACTGGAAAGAGAATTTTTACTTTATGCTTCTACTACATGTGTATGTATTTAAGTGTGTGTGTGTCTATATATAAAATTTGGGACATGTACATATATTACCTAATTACAAACTAAATAAAAAACGAGACAGTAAAAAACAAAACTAGTTTATGATTCCCCTTACACAGAATACTTGGTAATTAGGGGCTGCTAGTAAAATGAACACTGATGCCTATCATCCCATCAGAATGCAACCAGCAGGAAAAGACAGACCTATCAAGTGAGAAGAGCTCAACCTCAGCCTGAAGCAAAGTAGTAGGGATACATAGAACAGTTAGCCTTGAACTGGAATCTGAGGTGCCCCCAGGCCAAGATCCAAAGGTCAGGAGTACTGAAATAAAAACAATCATTGTGATAACTCTCACAATGAATTTACAGGATTTGAGTCTCCTGAAGGTTCACCAATGGCCAGAGAAGTCAAGAAAGGAGAAATAAATACCACTCTACGTACCTAACCAAGCACACAGAATATGATAGATAACTCAATGAATTCTAAGCATGATAAACTCAGAGATCCATACCTACACATATCATAACCAAAAGGTAATAAGACAAAGACAACAAGAGAATTTTGAAAGTACCAAGGGAGAAGCAACTTATCACGTACAAGCGATCCTCAATAAGGTTAACAGCTGACTTCTCATTAAAAGACAAAAAACAAAAACCTAGAGGTCAAAAAGCAGTAGGATGACATATTCAAAGTATTGAAAGAAAAAGACTGTCAATACTAATAGCAAAACTATTGTTTAAGCCATCCTTAACAAACAGAAGAGAGAACTTCTGTTGCCTTATGAAATGGTCCATCCTAGGACTGACACCTGTAATTCATAGAACATTTATGTACGGCAGAAATCTCAGCATGCAATGAATATCCATGTGCTCTCCCACACTCCCAGTCTCCCATTGAGTCAGACTGACACCATTTTACTAATTCTGGCCAACGTACTATGAGCAATAAGGATGGGTGTCATGTCCAGACTGAGGTAGGGAGAGCTACTCCATGACCCTACAAGTCTGTCCCTCCTCCTCTGTTGTGGAGGCCTTGGAGGCCAAGTGCTTGCCACCTCGTATCTCAGAGACACTCAAGACTTCAAGTGACAAAAAAAACCCATTGGTGTGTGAAGCCACTGAGATCTGAGGTTTAATTGCTACCACCAGAATTGGAGCTTATCCTAAACAGTAAAATTATTAAAAGGAACTAATAATGAATAAAAATCACCTCTACTTCTCTTTCAACTATTGATTTCTAAAGCAGAGAACAAATCCCCTTTTCACAGGACAAACCTTTAAATATTTAAAGGCTGTTTCTCTTGAGTTTTCTCTTCCCCTTTAACCTCATTGCTTGATAACTATCCTATTACTGGGGCCCTCTCTCCTATTTTAATTTAGCCAAACCCTGAACTCAAGGAAGATAAATTTTCAAAGTTCACTGGCACAAAGGTCTAAGAAAGTGTAAATACTTCCCTGACATTCTATTCTCTTCAACACTGAGATGAATTTCTCATCATTGTGGACGGCCTCAGCTTTTTTCTTTTTACAGGCTGCTCAGAACGGTTATAACTACACCTCTTCTAAGAAACAATACTCCAAGCTCTCTCCAGGAGATTGTTTGGAGGCAGGGGCAATGCCCACGGTGGACTGATGACCCATCATTCAGTCTAGGGCTGGGCTCTGTAAGCTTTACTGCAATTCTTACTTACAGCCTTAGGCCACTCGCTTCCTCCCCTGGGCTTATGAAAATAGGCAAATGTTTTCATTTCATTCATTCCTCCACCTTATGGAGGCAATACTTGGCAAGTTTAAAAAAACACACAAGCTAGTAAATGTGAATTGTTTACTCAAGAGACCACTAGTTATTTTCCCTTGAAGCACCAAGAAATCTTGCTAACCAGGCTAATTTTGTTGCAACACTGCATCATTTCCACATTCTGTGTTTCATGGAACATAAGATGTCAACAACAGCCAGACAGAACGGAGAACATGAGTCAGAACATCAGAGTTAGGCAAGAGACGAGAGAATGAAATGGCCTGAGTTACCAGAATCCAGAACTAAATGGTTAATTTTTTAAAACCTCCTCCACACTAAAAATGGATTTATAACTGAAGAAAATGCCCTAGATGGAGACAGGCAGGGCTGACATCATACCTCGAGTGCCTGGTGGACAGGAGCACTTGAAGTGGTTCACAAGGTCGACACAGGTGCCCCCGTTCTGGCATGGCTGATTCTGGCACTCATCTACTTCATACTCGCAATTGACGCCCTGATATCCTGGGACACACTGACAGGAACAAGCAAAAAGGAAGAAACATTGGACCATTGTTGGAAACAGACCACCAGAGCAAATGAGATCTGAAGGTTGCTGCATACCTCTGCCCACCCCCTGCCCCCATCCAGCTCTTATATGCTTCTCCAGCACCATCACACGCTCTACCAATCATCCTGCGCACGGCCAGCTTGCAGCCTGCTGACATTAACATCTTCCAGCTGAAAAGCCACTTTATAACAAAGGCAAGGACTCAACATTCTGAGGGATATTTCAGAGTTGATGCCTGTGCAAAACTTGCATTGCTCCTCAATGCAGGTTTTCCCATCTTTAAAATATGCATTCCTTGGTATGCAATGAGGACCCTATGACTCAGTTCAAAGGTATGTGTGGATAGCAGGAAACACACTGCATTTATTGATCTCTACACTCAGGAAACTGCACATATGTATGAGAAACTGGTTGAGATGGGGGAGGGGTGTGTTAGCTAAGGTGGTAGATGTAGCTGTTTGAGGGATTTCAGGGCTGATCAAGGAAAAAGACCCTGACCATGAAGTGGCTTTATAGGGCAATGCTTTGACAGGTTTGCATGTGAGGGCGTCCCTCAGCATGAGACTGTCCAGAGCAGAGAGGAAGGTAAGGAGAGGAGGGCAAATGAATTCCAAGGGAAGGGGGTAACAGAGAGGAGGCTTACATGTTTGGTGCAGCCAGGCCACAGTCTCTGTGTCAGAGAGCTCTGAAGGGCAGCACTGGCTTGGGGTCTTTATGTCCTGGGGCTTACCTATGGATTGCCGATATTGGGTATAGCTTTGCAGAATATGCAAAGAAGAAAGGCTCTACATGGCTAAAAATCTGCTTTATTAGGGCTATTTTTAGAACAACTGGATGTGTAAAAATTTGAGTTTGGCACTGGTGGCTTTTGAACTAACAGGTCCCAGCCCACTGTGAAGGAATAACTGCGGGGCCAACATAAAGAGGCCATCTTTAGCTCCTTCATGAGAAGTAAAGCTTTTCTCAATGTTCCTTGGTGGCTTGAATTGCTGTGAAATCCAAATCCCTGGTGTTTTGTTAACATCTTGCACTACCCATCATCAGCCCATCAGGAAGACAGTGATATGTTCATTGAGACACAACACTTCCTCAAATATATACACGTCATACTTAGTGTGATGCTACACGGAACAGGCTAAGCAACCTTGGGACACACCTCAAAGTGGCTTCTCCTATCTCAGCTGCTATTCAGGGAAGTCCCAGGGGCCACTGAACCGCTGGCCTGTGAAATGCACTCTGGCAGTGAATGCTGGCTCTGAATCCGGAGGCAACTCTATGCAAGTGAGATGGTTCCAGACCTCTATAAAAATACCTTACTGGAGCCACGTTAACTTATTACACAAGGAGACTGAAGCCAGTGGTGATTGGTAAACAATATAATAGTGATTGGTTAAAACAAAAATCTATAAATTATAAAAATAAGTCATAAGCAGCTAACTTCAGTACGCTAGTGCTCACAATAGTTGCACCATCATCGGGAGGTCTCTGACCCCTGCCCGCTCAGCTTACCTCACATCTGTACCCGCCGATGAAGTCCCTGCAGGTGGCTCCGTGCTGGCAGGGGTTGGATGAGCACTCATCAAGCTGCTCCTCACAGTAGCTCCCAGTGTAGCCCAGGGGGCACTGGCAGTGATGTGAGTTGCCAGCATTGATGCAGACGCCGGAGTGCTGGCACAGGCGGTCAGTGGACACCCCTAGGAAACCAAGTACAAGAAGAAACATCACAGAAGAGCACACAATGTGTCAGGTTCAGACCAACTAATTATAGTCTTATCTAGTTCATGGCCCTTACCACCAGATTTATATTGAAAATAAACCAGCCCTGGGGTGCCTGGGTGGCTCAGTGAAGCGTCCGACTCTTGACTTCGGCTCAGGTAGCGATCTCAGGGTTGTGGGATAGAGACCCCATGTTGGGCTCCATGCTGAGCGTGGAGTCTGCTTGAGATTCTCCCTCTCTCTGTCCACCCTCCCCTTCCTATCCACTGCTCTCTCACTCTCTCTTTCTAAAATAAATAAATAAATCTTTAAAAAGAAAAGAAAAGAAATAAGTGCTAAAAGTGGACTATACCCTCATTTCATTTTACATACATTTCTTTTTTAGAATCTCTAAGCCTGTGCCTCTGCCTTTTCACCTTCCATCTCAGACCTTTCTGTAGAGCCTTGACCACCCACCACTGTCCGCTCTTCCCAGGGTAACAATACCTGCCCCTAAAATGCTGCTAGTTGGCCGATACTTTGGGGAGTGACCCTGGAGCCTGAGGGGGCAGAGCTCACCTCTGTGGAAGGCCGCCACCTCACAGGATACATTGGGCACATCACAGTAAGCACCAGCCCATCCGGATGGACACAGGCACCGGGACTCTGCTTTTTCCTGAATGCAGGTACCTTTGTTCTTACATGGAGACCGACTACAGAGATTCACCAGGGTCTGAAACAGAAGGATACACCCAACATCCACATATCAAAAAAGAAGAAAATAAGTCACACTGCTTTTTAAGAATCAAAGGAAAGCACACTAATTAAAAAAAAAAAAAAAAAGAGCCCTCAGCCAAGTCTTAAAACAGTCCAATGTTCTCAGGTAATTCAATCATTTAATATAGTCTAATTCTTCTTAGCTCTGCTATTTAAAAAGTTCTTACCAAAGAAGTTTAAGAATTTGAGGGAGCCTAATAGTTTAAGTTATTCCCTATGTTATGATTATGTCCAGATCTGTGGCCACCCTGTACAGACAGAAAGAAAGAAATTACAGCTGTCAGGACCATAACATCTGTGCTAATTCTGTGGGAGAAATCCACATGGGTCTCAATCAAATCTGTCCATAGTAAATATGAGTAAAAGGACTGAAAGCCTGTCAATAAACCTAAAAGCTGTCACAGAGCTTATTTAGAGGGGAGAAAATGAGGCTTATGAAAACCATGAGGCAGAGAATATGAGCAGACTAGTCCCTTTCTCCATAACTCGCATGTGGTGATCTGACCTCCAGGAGAGCAAGGTCACACTCATGGAGTGTTTGTGAAAGAAGGGGTCAGGGGCTATGTGTGGAGCACTCCCTGGTACCTGTAACCTCACACTGTGAAAATGAGCAAGAGCCCAAGGAAGAATAAACTTCTGATCCAGAATCAGCATCAAGCTGTTTAATATGCAGAGGTAAGTATTTGAACGTCCAATATAACCAAAGCCTAACTGAAGTGCACCTCGTAACGCTAGTTAAATTTGGCCACTTAGTCCTAAATTCTTTGGAATTCTGTTATTCTATCATTCTATCATTGTTTAAGAGGTAAAAATAGCATAAAATTAAATACAATGTGGGTGCCTGGATGGCTCAGTCAGCATCTGACTTCAGCTCAGGTCATGACCTCAGGGTCCTGGGATCAATCCCTGCATCCGGCTCCATGTCAGGCTCTGCACTCAGCGGGGAGTCTGCTTGTCCCTCTGTCCCTCCCCTCACTTGTTCGTTCTATGTCAAATAAATTTAAAAAGTAAAAATAAATAAATACAATGCTGTTTGGTACGCAACCTTGGAAAGGTTTCTTTGCCCCCTTCGGGACTCAGTTTCTTCTTTCATGAAATGAAAGGCTGCCCTCATTGGCTCTGAGGGTCTATAAAAATGCATATTCACATATTTGAATTTAAAAGACATGTAACTAGCTTCGTTTTGAGAATGTTACAACACTGTAAGACATAATAATAATTATTATATTCCCCTTAGATACTGTATCTGAGCTTTAAAGACTTTACTTAGACTGTTCTTTATTTCCCTTTTTGTATTTCCAACATAAATACCGCTTATGCACTTATTTCCCACATGTATTTCTCTGCAGTTCTTGGTTAGCTTGTTATAATCATCTCATGCTTGTTAATCTGTATAATCTTGCCAGTGTCACCATTTTGGAATCTGCCAGCTATTAAGAAGTTATGCAGATTTATCTCAAGAGACCTCTCCCCTGAGAGCCAGAATTTTCCTTTTTAGGAGGGGCTCATTTTGCTCAGAAGAGAAATAAGTGTAATATTCAGCTACTCTGTGGGAGCTGAATGGGCTGAAATTTAATTACCTGACAGTTTTTCCCAGTGTAGCCCAAGGGGCAGGTGCAGCGGTAGGTACCCAGGCCATCGACACATATTCCTTCATTTAGGCATGGATGAGAGTTGCATTCATTGATCTCATGGAGGCAGAAGGGGCCAGTGAAGCCCACAGGGCACAAGCAAGAGAAGGAGTTAATCCCGTCGACACAGGTGCCACCATTGAAACAGGAGCTGAGAAGCAGAGAAAGCAATGCCAGCTAAGTAATCTGGTTCCTCTGACCTGCTATTTAAAAGTACGGATCCTAGAATCTAGTTACAGAGGCAGACACTCCTGAACGTCTTAAATTCCTAGATCTAATAAATTTTCTTTTTCCAAATTAGACTGGGTGTCAATCAGCCTGAGTCCCAGCTTCATTTCTACAACCAAAAAGGTTACAGGAGTATATAAAAGGCTGAGTTTATTAGAGATTCCCAGAGAAAGCGAAGGTTTCCAGGTTTTACCCAGTCCTGTAGTTTTCCATGTATCACATTTCATTTTACCCCTAAGTCAATTTAATTTATAAGGAAAGTGCTAAATAAGTAGCTCTTGACTCTAGGTTTCTTTCTGAAAGAGAAACAGAACAAACTTTTTGGAAAAAAAAAAAACCACCTAGAAATTACCATAGAGTGATGACAAATCTGCAAAAAAATAGGAATTTTTAAAATGTCAAAGGAAATGAACAAGGGACCAAGAGGAGAATGGAACAGAATTATAAGTCTTCCTTTTCCCTAAACATTAGAAATAAATGATGGTCCATCCCACTAAGCTTTACAACCTCTCACCTTTGACCTGCTAACCATACATCTACAGAGAATCAGGAAGTAGGCAATAGAAGATGATGGAATGGGACCCAGGTGGACCCTTACCCTTGCCCTATAACCCCAGCATTGTGCTCTGTAGTTTTCCCTCCTTTCTCCCTTTTTCCCATAAGACACTTGTGGCTGAGAATATGGGTTGCTCACCTCTCAGTGCACTCGTCGATGTTGTTCTCACAGTGGACTCCATCAAATCCCGATTGGCACTTGCAAGTGTAACTGTTGACATAGTCAGAGCAGGTCCCTCCATTCTTACAGGGTTCACTCAGACACTCATTCATGTCTGTCTGACACTTATCCCCAATAAAGCCAGGATGGCACAGGCAGGAGAAAGTATTCACTCCATCTACACAGGAACCTCCATTCTGGCAAGGATCTAAGTCATTACACACAAGAATTAGAGCTCTGAACTATAGCATCAATTTAATCTTAGACCTATAAAGGTGAGTGACCTGAACTGAGTCAGACTAAGAACAGTAACAATTCCAACTTTTCTCTACTTGTACTTTACATCTATTTTGCCTTGACTCCTCCATTTACGAAAATAAATGCAATAACACTTGCCTGAGATTAACCTGTTTGATAATTGGAATGAATTATGCATACACCACTAGCAGTTTTGCAAAATTAAGAGTCCTAAAACTTACAGTGGTCCCCCACATTTGCTAATCAAATATGTGCTCCCAATACACAGAATCTCAAAAATATCAATAAAGATTTTCAAAAGGTGTATGTGGTGATGGGAGTGGGTAACATAGGATAGAACATATACCAAGCAGCCCTCTGTGCTGATCTGTCTTTCCTATCTTTTCCCTCCCTTCATCTTTCATTTCCTTTCCTTCCCTCTTCTCTTTCTTGTTTGTTTTTGTTTTCTAGATTTAGGCAGAATCAGGAAACATTTAAAAAAACTTTATATATCACACAGCTCAATCTTAGAACACTTCAGGCTCACAGCAATTAATCAACAAATTTTAAGCTACTACTATGGCACAGTCCTCTGAAATATAGATGACATATAAGTCAGAACAAGAAAAATAAGAGTTAGCTCCTGCTCTTAAGGACCTTAAAATATAATTGCAAAGACAGCTCATCTACATAAAAAGAGAACTAAACATCAGGCGGGTAATGTAGCCCCATTTGATAAGAGGCTTATTGAAAACCTATTAGGCTAATTCCACTCTAAGGCTCATCTGCAATCTTTACTGGAAAAATTGTAAAAATCATATTATCCGTTCTTATCCACAGTGCATAGCACACTGTAATTTCCATAGCATCTTTCAGGAAACTCACCATAACTTACTGAATTGTTTTAAATTAATTATAAATATTGCTAGCTTTACTTCCAATAGGAAAAATTTTAAATACTGAAAATTTTGGCTGATAAAATAATTAGCATGGAAAAGAAATCCAAATAATTTGATCCTACTCCCTTAAATTTCTCCATCAACTGCTGTGGACATATTTTTCCTCACTATTTGCTATACAATGTTGAATTTGTCTGCATATCTTTCTGTGCCAATAGACTATACAAATGTAAACACTGGGTTTTATCTACCTTGGCAATGCCAGGACCTAGTCTGGTACCATCCATATGGTGATCTGAAATTATGTATGCTGTGAATTAGGTGCCATTATACCTAACACAGTGTGATAACCTTGTTTGAAGTTTAATGATTTAATAACCACACGAGTAACTGAGTACTGATAAGCACTGAGTACTGATAAGTAACTGAGTATATTACATGCATGTGATGACACTACCAAAGCTGGGGAAAGAACCACCAGAAAGACGTAGGCAGAACAATCCCAAGAGTTTACACTAGGCTGAGAATAGCTCATGTTCATGACAGTCAAAATGAAAAGACGCCCTAACTAAACACTAAGTAGGATCCTCAGAGAGCACTATCTCAATAGTGAGCCGTTTTAGTCCTACACCAAAGGCTGTTGTGGACCTAACAAACCCTGCAGAAAAGACCCAAAGGATCAAACTGTTTCCAAATGATCCATAAATAAAGCCTGAATATATTCTAAAGATTTTTTTAAAAGTCTAGCATCCAATAAAAAATTACCAGGTAGGCAAAGAAGCAAGAAATGTAACTCAGGATAAAGATAAAAGTCAACAATAGAAACAGACCCAGGAATTTCCCATATGATAGAACTAATGTGAGGACAATAAAACAACTATGATAAATACACTCTGTATGTTCAAGGAGAAGAAAGTATGAACATGACAAGGAGAGAGATAAAGGCATAAGAAAGACTCAAACTTCTAGAGATAAAAATACAATGAAGAGAAAAAAATATACTGGATGGGATTAACAGCAAACAAAACACAACAGAGAAAATGACTAGTGAACTTGAAGATATATCAAAATATCTTCAAATAATAAAATTATATAAAATGAAGCACTGAGGATAAAAGAACTCTAAAAAATAAATAAAACAGAGTATTGATGAACAGAGAGACAACTTCAAGCAACCTAAAAGATGTATGATGAAAGTTGTAAAGGGGAGCAAAGAGGTTTCAAAAAAACAGTGCTTGAATATTTTCCAAATTTGGACCCATATATCCAAAAAGGTCAATGAACCCCCCCAAAAAGAAACATGAAGAACAACAAAGGGCATTATAGTCAAATTGCTAAAAATCAGTGGAAAGAAAATATCTTTAAAAATAGCCAAAGGAGATAAAATAACATATAAAGAAACAAATATAAGAATTATTGCAGATTGCTCCTCAGAAATAATGCAAGGTAGAAAACAATGGAAGTGCTGGAGGGAAAAGTCAACCTATAATTCTACTCTGTATGAAAATATCTTTGAAAACTAAGGCAAAATAAAAATCTTTTCGGACACAGAAAAGCAGAAAGAATTAATCACTAGGAGATAAGCACTACAAGAATTATTAAAGGAATTTCTTCAGGTTGAAGGAAAATGATACTTGACAGAAATGCAGATCTACGCAAAAGAATGAAAAACACTAGAAACTATAAATATGTTGTCAAGTATAAAGACTATTAATTTATTTTTACATATCTTGAAAAATTATTGACCATTTGAAGCAAAAATAATATTTTGGGGGGTTTATGATACATATATGACAACAACAGAACAGAGGGCAGGAGTGAAAATATAAGTATACAGTTATAAGGTTTTTATGTACTATACAAAGTAGTATGGTTGAAGATAATGAGTAAAAGTTGTATACTCCAAACCCAAAACCACCGCCACCACAAAAAAAAAAAAAAAAGATATGGCTAATATGCCAGTGAAGAAATAAAATATAATCATAAAAATGCTCAATAATTCCAAAAGAAGGCAAAAAAGGAGAGGGAAAAGGAAAGAGAAGGAAAAAGATAAAGTAAAATGCAAGATGGCAAATACTGATCTCAGTCATATCGCCATCAACCATTAAACTTAAATGGCATGAACACCTCAATCAGAAGTTAGGCACTGTCATATCAGAGAGAAAAAGCAAGACTCAATATATGGTCTCTATAAGAAACATACTTTAAAGACAGATAAACCAAAAGTAAAAGGATGGAAAAAATACCTAACAATAATCAACAGAAAGGGAGGGTAGTTACATTAATATCAAACAAAAGAGACTTCAGAACAAGAAATATTACAAGGGTTAAACAAGGTCATTTCATGACAAAGGACTCAATTCTTCAAGAGACCATAACAATCTTAAATGTTTATGTACTTAAAATCAGAGCTTCAAAATACATTAAGCAAAAACTGATAGAATTACAAGAAGAAATAGACAAATGCGCAGTAATAGTGAGAGATTTCAATATCACTGTCAATATTTTATAGAATAAGCAGAAAGAAAATCAGGGAAGACCTAAAAATACTGTTAACCAATCTGAATTAGTAACATTTATAGAACACACCAAAAAAAGCAGCAAAACAGACATTCTTTTCAAGTGCACACAGAACATTTACCAAAACAGACCACAGACTAGGCCATAAGACATGATTTAATACAATTAAAATAAACCAAATGATGCAAATTATGTTTTCTGATCACAATGGAATTAAACTAGATATGAATAACAAAAACTATCTGGAAGGAATCAGCAACAAAAGATATTTGGAATTAGCAACAACAGAGATGGAGCTAGAGAGTATAATGCTAACCAAAATAAGTTAGAGACAAATACCATATGATTTCACTAAAATGTGTAATTTAAGAAAATAAATGAATGAGCAAAGGGAAAAGAGAAAGAGAGAGGGAGAGGGAGAAAGAGAGAGAAAGAAACCAAGAAACAGACTCAACTATAGAGAATAAACTGATGGTTACCAGAGGGGAGGTGGGTGGGGGGATGGGTGAAATAGGTGACGGGGATTAAAGAGTACATTTATGATAAGCACTGAGTGATATGTAGAATTGCTGAAACACTATATTGTACAACTGAAACTAATAGGACACTGTATGTTAACTATATTGGAATTAAGATTTAAAAATTAATAAAAAAGATATTTGGAATTAAAGAACACACTTCTAAATAATCTATGAGTCAAAGAACAAATCAAAATGGAAATTAGAAAGTATTCTGAGCTTGAAAAAAAAGCATGATATATCAAAATTTGTGAAATACAGCTAAATCAGTGTTTTGAGGGAAAAATATATGTCACTAAATGTTTATCATGTTAGAAAAGTAGAAAGAAATAAAATTAATGGTCTAAGCATCCATCTTAAACTAGAAAAGGAAGGGCAAGCTTGATCCAAACTAGGAAGAATAAACAGCAGAAATCAATGAAGTAGAAAACAGTAAACCAGCTGTGAAAAATCATGAAACTAAAAATGGGTTCACTAAAAAGATTACTAAAATCAATAACCTTCTACCAAGAGCAATCACAAAGAAAAGAGAGAAGATGTAAATTACCAATATCTGAAATCAGTGAAGGGAAATCACGACAGATCTTAGAAACATTCAAAGTACAATAACGGAATATTATGAATGCCAATAATTCTGACAACATAGAAAAAGTAAAACACATTCCTTGAAAGATACAAGTTACCGAAGCTCAATAAAAAAGAAATAGATACCCTGAATAACTGTATCTACTAAAGACATTAAATTTACAGTTAAAACCTTCTAAGAAAAGAAAGTTCCAGACCTAGATGTTTAGTAGATGTAATACCAACTGTACACAAACTCTTTCAGTAAACAGAAAGGAAACAATTACCAATTGGTTCTGAGGCTGGCATTGCCCTCTTACCAAAACCATACAAATATAGCACAAGAAAGTTGGGGAACAGTATCCCTCATGAACATAGATACAAAAATTCATAACAAAACACTGAAATCATATCCAATAAATATGAGAGAGATAGTACATCAAGACCAAGTAGAATTTATCCCAGGGAATTTAAGGTTGGTTAAACATTTGAAAATCAATTAACATAATTCACCTACATTAAAAAAATATGACTACCTCAACAGATAAAGAAAAATCATTTGAAAAAAATCAACATTTATTCATTATAAAAAGAAAAAAAACTCTCAGCACACCAGGAGTATATGGTAAATTCCTCAATTTGATAGACGACCAAAAAAAGCCAAAAAATAAAAATAAAAAAAAAACACTAAAAAAACCCCAAACCTACAAGTAACATCACATTTAGTGGCAAAAGACTACATACATGCTTCCCGCCCCGCCCCCCCGCCAGAATCAAGTACAAAGAAAGGTTTGCTTCTCTTACCATTTCTATTCTGCATTTACTATGTCTTAGATGGTATAATAATGCAAGAAAAATAAAATACATAGATTGAAAAAGAAATAAAATGTATATGGCTGTACTTATTTAGAGATAACATGATTATCTGTAAAAAACACAAATTCCTGAAAATGTAAACTAAACTAGAAGCTAAACTAATCTAGAATTAATACGTGAGGTTAGCAAGATTACCACACAAAATTACTCTTTAAAACCTTTAAAACTGACACTACATGTAAAAATTAACTCAAAATAGATTGTGGACTTAAAAGGTCAGTGCTAAAAGTATAAAACCTTTAGAAGAAATCAAAGGAACTTGGGTTAGGCAAAGGTTTGTTAAACAACATTTAAGAAAGATGAACTCTGAAGATTATATTGAACTTCATCAAAATTAAAGTCGTCTTCTTCAAAAGAAAGTCAAAACATAAGCTATAATTGGGAGAAGATAATTGTAAGGCAAATATCTGACAAAGAACTTGTATCTAGAATATAAAGAACTCTTTCAACTCAATAATAAGACGAACAATCCAATTTTTCAAGTGAACAGAAATTTTGGATAGACAGCATAGCAGGTAATATAGATGGCTGACCAATAAGCACATGAAAAGATGCTCATAATCATTAATAAGCAGGGAAATTCAAGTTAAAACCATTGTGAAATACCACATACAGCCACAGGAAAGGCTAAAATTAAGGGCAATCACATCCAAGTGTTCTTGAGGATGTGGTTCAACTGGAACTCTCAAACAGTGCTTGTGGGGACAAAAGTGGTATAACCACCTTGGAAAACATTTTGGCAATTTTGTGAAACATATACCTACCACATAATTCATCTAATTCCACTCCTAGATATTTACTCAAGAGAAATAAAATCACATGTCTACACAGACTCACTCATAGCAGTTTTATTTATAATATCCCAAAACCTAAAAAAAGCTAAGTGTCCCACTAGTGAATTACAGGACATCCAAATAATGGAATACTACTTAGCAATAAAATAGAATGAATTATTAATACATGTAACATAGCCAAGTCTCAAATAATATGCTAAATGACAGAAGTCATATTCCCTCTCCCAAAAAAAGTTTGCATGAGATGATTCCATTTATGCAAAATTATAAAAAATGCAAATAAATCTGTAGCAACAGGGGTAGATCCCTAGTTGCCTAGGACAAGGAAGGGGAAAGGAGGGGAAATTACAAAAGAAAATATATTTAGGGGGATGGATATGTTCATTATTTTTAGAGATGGTTTCAGTTTTCAAATGTCAAAATTTATTGAATTATACATTTAAAATATTGGTAGTATACTTTATATTAATTATACCTCAATAGATCTGCTTGAAAATAAAAACTATCATAGCATTGTCCCCACTTTGTCAGTATATAAAATCAGTAAGGGAATGCTTAAAGAGATTCTACTGACTCACCTCCTAAAGCCACTACCTTTGAAAGAAGATTTTAAAAATCCTAATATTAAAGACACGTGATAAACTATTGGGATGGCCAGTCTCAGCGCTGAGAGGCAACTGCCTTGATGGGGCTCTGCTCTGCTCCCTGTGCACCTCAGGGGGCTTACGAGTTGGCTGGCATACTCACTGGCAAGGCAGTCATCGATGTCCTCCTCACAGTCCATACCACTGAAGCCTGGAGGACACTCGCACATATAGCTGCCCTGGGTGTTATGGCAGAGACCGTGGTTCATGCAGGGCTTGGAGACACACTCATCAATGTCAACTGTACATCGCTGACCTAGAAATACAGGTGCAATGAATGGTCCTGTCTTTGCAAGGTGAGTTCCACAGATGTGTATGAGGGATCCAGGCTTCAGCTGCGGTAAATGGGGATATTCTGGTTGGGCTCCTGCTTTAGGAAGTCCTGTAAGGTTTTGTGTCCCTGGCACAAAATTATTCCGGGCAAGTTTTGCCCACGTGGTAAAACTCCCTTAAAACCTCATGGTTTCAGACTCAGGCTGGACTCTTCCAGCCACTGGGGGGCCCCAAAGACATGAAAATGAACAAAGCTTTCTAAGTCATGCCAGTTAGCAGCTCCTATACAAGGCCTGTGTTCTTGATGATGGGCAGGCCTCAGAAGACCTGGGCCTTCCATGTTAATCTGATGATCTGACCACTTTGTTTAAAAGTCCTGGTTTCTCTAACTCCTGTGTTGTTACCTTGCCAGCCAGGGGCACACAGGCAGGTGTAACTCTCAAAATTTGGTGCCTCTTTGCAAACAGCAGCATTCTCACACGGGTTTGGGGAACAGGGAGCCAACACTGTCTGACAATTCTTGCCTGTAAAGAAAATGACAGAATTTAGAGAAACAGTCAAGGAAACTGAAATGTTGCAAATTCTATACCAAAGGGTGCTCTCTGAATTCAAGTCTAAGGTAGCAGTTAAGAACTCTGGAATCTGAGAGACCTAGGTTCTTTGAGTCTTAGCTCTAACTTGATTACTAACCCTGTGACCTCAGGCAAGTTGTTTATCTGCTCTGAGCCTTCCACATAAGCAAAATAAGAACCAGGATGGTACATAACTCATAGACGCTTTTTAAGGACTAAATGAAAAAATGTTTACAAAGTCTTTATTAGCATAAAGCCTGGCGCATAGAGTGAGTGCTCAACAACTATTGGGCTGCTCTTGTCTTTATTAACATGGGTAGTTATTATCATGGATTTGGACACCTGTATCAGTCAAGCGCAACAGTTTCTGCATCTCCATGGCTAGGAGTCAGCCACTCAGAACCTCAGCCACACAGATCCTCCTTCATGTGAGCCAGGAAGAAGCAATAACACAGCCTCCTACTCCTCACAACCTCTGCTAGCCCATTCCAAAAGGCAATGGAGTTGATCAGAAGGCTATGGGAAGCAGGAAACAGTGAGGTAATGTTGATTGCCTGGTAACATGTCTCCTTATACCAATATCAACAACATGACATTGATATTTGCATACCAATATTTCTTGTCTTAGCATACTGAATATAAGCTTCCAGCACAGGGGGAAAAAAAAGGGAATGCATTTATTAAAATGAAAAGAGGTTTTTTTAAAGTCAGGTTACAACTAACTCAACTTAAAATTCTATCCTAAAATTTCATATTCAGAAAAAAAAAATTACCACAAATTTTTACCAACATACCCAACCAGTTTTTAAGGTATCTGGTCAGAATAGCAGCTCGCAAGCGAAGGCAATGTTGTTTAGTTCCCTTCCTGCTGGCAAAGCTCAATGACAGAACCCTTATCTACATTCAGCACTGAAATTTTAATCTACATAGGCTTTCAGTCTAATATAATTTCCCAAAGTTCATGCACAGTAAATTCTTTATTGGGATCCTAATCTGAAGAAAAACCAATAGCCAGCATAGAGTCAAATATTCTTAGTATCTGAAGAGCAAGAAGACAAAATAAATACTTTCACACCTACATCACATTCAGTAAGCCTATGCTATAACTGAGCATAGCGACACCTGCTTATGTCTCCCTGCAGCCATCAAGTCTCAGTCTTTCTGGCTGTGAGATGCTCTTCTTACTACCAACAAATGTGATCAGCGCTGCCATTATGAAGTGTATTTTTTAGACTTCCTTTGTCTGGAGATAGCTAGGGGTCTCCCATAACTTCAGTTTTATCTACGAGGCTGGCTAAATGCAGTTTGCCTCCATGAACATTTCTTCCAAAAAGGGGCAAAGGTAACAATGAAGCATCAAGTCTCTACGGTAACAGGGTTACGGTTTTGGCCACTCTGCCATTCTAAATAGCTGGAGTCACTAGTTAACAGCTACTACTAACAGCCCACCAGGGGAGTAAGAACTCAGCCATGCTCCTGGTGCATGCTGCATACTGGGGAAACGTGCAAAGCCATCATCCATATTTCTGTTTTGTTCTCCACAGATGAAGAAAATGGATGGTGAGGAGGTAAACCAGCCACACAAACAGAACCACACAAAACAATCACAAGACAGCAGCAAGGAGGCAGGAAAATACAAAGAAGAAACAAATGTCCAGGCACACTCCTAAAATACCACCTGAAGCAAAGAACACTTGATACGAAATGAAGTCACACCCATGTCTTCTGTGTGTGTAATCGCCGTCCAAGGGGCAATACCTCTCTGAATGAGACGTGTTACTGAATATAAGGAGAAGAAGGGCTGTTAAGAGGACAAGCTTTAGACTGAGAAGGACTTAGGGGCAAATCTACCACTTACCTATGTGACCTTTGGCAGGTAACTTCTTGCCTCAGCATAAAATGGTCGTAGGAACTTCTACTTTACAGAACTATTCTGAGTACTAATTAAGGAATCCAAAGTATACAAAGTGTCTGGCATATAGTAAATTATCAGTACATGGTGGTTGTTGTATTATTGAACTAAGACTAAGAACAGAGGCCATGACAACATTGGGTCCATTCAAATAATGAATGAAACCAGCAGCCATACATAATTTTAAAAAACATTTTAAACTCCAAAGTACAAAGAAGGCAAATGAGTTCCCCTACCAGTTGCATCTAGGGAGGCCACAGTGTTTTCTCAGAGCTCAAGATCTAGTCAGTGAGGGCAGGATGGGTGACCAGGGAGTGATTCCTCAGAGCAGCATCACTGCCCCACAGACCCTGTCTCCAAGACTCAAAAATTTAGAATGACAAGGCAAGAACACACATTCCCTCTGGTCCTTTCACCTGCAGAGCTCACCTGTGTATGGCAGCACACACTGACAAGTATAGCCACTTATGTCATCAAAGCAGGTTCCTTGGTTCAGACACGGATTTGAAGCACATTCATCAATATTCACCTGACAGTTATAGCCTGCAGACAGAAAAGGTGAAAACCCCCAGAGAAACTTTCTGTTAGCCTCCTCATTATCTAAATTACTAAGCAAACCTCTTCATGGTAAATACTTTATTTTAAAGATTTTATTTATTTACTTGAGAGAGAGAGAGAGAAAACACATGCAGGGGGAAAGGGCAGAGGGAGAGGAAGAACCAAGCTCCCCTCTGAGCAGGGAGCTAGACGTGGGGCTCAATCTCAGGACCCTGAGATCATGACCTGAGCCGAAGGCAGACGCTTAACCAAGTGAGCCACCCAGGAGCCCCTCATGGTAAATATTAACTGCTTCAGAAATTGAATTTCTTTAGGCCACTGGAACACCTGTTCATTCATTTCAGTGGCAAGCCGCTGATATACATACAGTCAGTAAAAGACAGTCAAAAAGATGAATGGAAGAAGTATATTCTAACAGTCTAAAGCTTGAATGCACCTCCAAATACAAGTAATTCCTCAACAATGGACCAAGAAGCTCATTGAGGTTAAAACTCTGCCGTTATATCTAAATATCAGCTCGTTCTATACAAAGTAGCTGGTCAGGGCCTAAAAAAAGGTATAATTTATCAGGGGATAATATTTTTTTTTAAGATTTATTCATTTATTTGAGAGAGAGAGGGAGAGTGAGCATGAGCACGGGGAGGGGCAGAGGGAGAGGGAGAGAATCTCAAGCCGACTCCCTGCTGGGTGTGGAGCCCCAATATGGGGCTCAGTCCCAGGACCCTGAGATCATGACCTGACCTGAAATCAAGAGTCGGCCGCTCAACCGACTGAGCCACCCAAGTGCCTCAAGGGATAGTATTTTTTTAATACATAATCAAAGCCTCTGGTTTATGCCCCCTCTTTCATATGCACAGTCTCTACCATTGATGTGGTAGTACTTCCTGAAGCCATAAAACTGTTTTCCCCTGATCCAAGACATGGAATCTATTCCCAGTATGAAAAAGAGAAAAGTAACGAAGCATTAATGGGACAGGACAGCACCCAAATATTATACACCTTTGCATCTTCAACAGGGCCTGACACAGAGCCTCAAAACAGAGGAACTACAAGCACAGGGGGTCTGGGAGTACAGAGGTCTGGGTTCAAACAGGACTCTGCTACTCACCACTCATTCGATTTTGGATTTTACAAAATCCAAAGTCTCAATGAGACAAAGTCTCAATGAGACAAAGAAATAAAAGCACTTCTAAATTTCTTTGCAAATGTAACATATCAGAAAATTAATGACTAGGGGAGCCTGGGTGGCTCAGTCGTTGAGCGTCTGCCTTTGGCTCAGGGCGTGATCCCGGTGTTGTGGATTGAGCCCCACATCAGGCTCCTCTGCTGGGAGCCTGCTTCTTCCTCTCCCACTCCCCCTGCTTGTTGTGTTCCCTCTCTCACTGGCTGTCTCTCTCTCTGTCAAATAAATAAATAAAAATCTAAAAAAAAAAAAGAAAAAGAAAATTAATGACTAAAATATAGTCCCAGAAAATGTTCAAATAATCAAATAAATTGACCCTGAAACATACTGATGTATTATGGTAGCCTGGCACAATTTTTGAGTGGGGAAATCCATGACTAAGTGGATACAGGAGTGCAAAATAAAATGATTTACCCACAGACTTCACTCTCATGAGTTTCTAAGAGAAAACTGACGGTGGAAATACAACGACAACTCAAAAAATGATTTTACACAACACCCACTGTAATACATTTTTCCAGAAGGCCATAGGTAGACTATATACTTACCTTATCTCAATGTTTAAGATAATTTGTTGGAAGGGTTTGGAATACATGGATTCTTCCATGACATGATTGCTATCATAACCACAGTAAGACAATATTCTCATTCTACTCTCCAAATCTCTTTTGGTTTGTTTTAAAGATTTTTTATTTATTTATTTGACAGAGAGAGAGAGACAGCAAGAGAGGGAACACAGGCAAGGGGAGATGGAGAGGGAGAAGCAGGCTCCCTGCTGAGCAGAGAGCCTGATGTGGGGCTCGATCCCAGGATGCTGGGATCCTGACCTGAGCTGAAGGGAGATGCTTAATGACTGAGCCATCCAGGCACCCCTTCTCTCCCAAATCTCTTTTGAATTACCATAGAATCAAACTAGCACCAGGGAGCTTACAATTAGAACACCTGTCCAGAGTTGTGTAAGTGGAGTCCTAGCTGCTCACCTTAAATAGTTCTGTAGCTCATCTCCCTGTGAGTAGATTCTATATCTCTTTAGGTTTTTATTCCCCATATGAAAAAATATTAAGTTCTTATAAATATTAAGTTCTCAAATTATGTCTGCTGTAAGAGTGAACAGGAACAAAGAAAGGGAAAGAAAGAAGTCAAAGAATATGCAATAAGAAAAAGGCATACAAGGGGACAGAAATAAGCACTTTTGTTTTCACCTTTAAAGCCCTTCTTGCAAGTACACCTGTATCCATTCACCAGATTGTCACAAGTTCCTCCATTCTGGCATGGGTTAGAAAGACATTCATTTCTGTCCACTTCGCAGTTGATGCCAACCCAGCCTGCATCACAGAGGCACTTGTATCTGAAAGGAGAGAGCATTCTTTACTATGGGGGACTGAACGTACAATTGAGTCTTAGGTGAAATACAGGGGTTGGTGAAGAAATGAGGGACAGAGGAGCTCATGGGTAAGCTAATCTCACACTCTGAGTTTCTAGAAAAGTACCTATCAACACATCACAACTCTCAGGGGCTTACAAACCACAAATGTTTCATCAGGGCCATGTCTAAAGTTAGCTGAGACCAACTCCACTCCAGTGGCACACACTGGTACCGTGACAGAACAGAATTGAGCTTTTTTTAAGCAGGGGGAAAGATCAAATAGAACCTCCCTCAGAACTCAATCTTGCAATAATTTCTAAAAGCACAATTGCCAAAGACTCACAAAATAATGCTGGACCTCTCCCATGAGCTGACTGCCCCCTATTTTCTACCTATTCAGTCACAGAAAGTAGAACAGAAGTGGTGGTTTGGAAGACTGAAGGAGACTATCAAAATCTGCAACCCAGTCTCAGCTCAAGCCCCTGAATGACTTCCACAGGACATGGCCTGTACTGAAACCCAACTGGCTTGCTACAAGTCAATAAGGAACTCTTCATACATGGCAGCTACTCACCCACTGAGGCCCCCAGTACAGTTTCCATGGATGCAGGGGCTGCTCAGGCACTCGTTCACCTGTGAGTAGCAGCTGGGGTGATGGGGACCCTCAGGGCACAGACAGCGGAAACCATTCACATCGTTGATGCATGTTGCACCCTTGCGACAGGGATTGGAGGCACACTCATCAATGTCAATGTTACATCTTTGCCCTGTAGAGAAGGGAAAATTTCTGTCAAATCCAAAATGCTTAGGGAAGAGACACAGAACTATGAGAGATACTGTGTTGACACCTGCCACCTGTACAGGCTGTAAGATGCCTTGGACACCAAATGCAAGATTTAGATAATAAACACCCAAAAGCACTCAGCACCATGGGAGGAAGTAGCAAACAGCATAGTCAGTCTTTCGATAATGCAGTCATGTTCACAAAACACTGGAGAAGCACTGCACTGTTTTGATATATATTTCTTCTTTACTCCATCTTAGAAATAGGGAAACTTCAAAAAGAAATCATCAAATGTTACCAAAGCTGGCTGTTCCTCTTGCTGCTGTTCTGAGTACTCTCGAAAAAGCTTTTATCACTGCTCTCAGCTGGCTCACCGCAAACTAATTTTTTCAGTTAGTCAACCTCTTACATTTCTACATATGGTATATCTCAATTACCCGGAATACTTAGTGAATAAATTATTAATTTAATGATTATATTGGTTAAAAAGAAAGCCATTTTGCTTTCATTCTTAGAGTTGTATTAATCCATTTTCTGCCTCAGAAAGAAGGGTATTCTGAACGTAATTTTATTGTCTTCTGATAATTGAGAAAATAATCCAGGGTCTCTTAATCTAGACCGGTGGTTCTCAAACTTTAATGTGCAAAAAAAGTCATTTAAAAACCTTGTTTTAAAAGGAGATTCTTAGGCCCTATCACCATAGATTGTGATGGGTGGAGTTCAGCAAACCATATTTTAAATAATGCAGGTGGTTCAAATACGATATTTTAAAAAACTTTGATGTAGACAATTATTAATTTATCATCATGCAATAATGTAAATGCTCAGAATATATGAAATTAAGTGACCATATATTCTTCCTCTAAAACCTATGCAAGGCTGCACTTTGAAAAGATGTCAGCTCTAACCTTGACATTTGTTGCTTTAAGCTGAATAAAGTGTGCCACTTATATGAGTTCTGCTTTGCTAAACTTTGAATAATTGAGATTTATCTATATACTCCAAAATGATTAAAATTTTAAAATAACCCGTAATTCTGTAAATGAGTGGCAACAAGCGACTGCTGTGAAGGAATTTATATATTTCAAAGAATGCAATTTTCTGATTCAGATAAAAACATGCATTTTTATTTAAGAAAGAGTAACCCTGCATTTAGAACAGGAAATTCCAAATGAAATAGATCCACACCCCTTTAAAGTATGGGTATTAACATTTTTGCACTCTCCGTTGCTCTCTAAACCATTATTGGTGGTTCTTGTGGTAAAAACCCATAATCTGGTAGTGGTTGCTGTTTTCCTTTTAAGTGTTTTATTAATAACTTATTTTAAAATACTATTTTCTAAGCCTCAACCTCAGATTTTTTTTTAGATGTTTGCCACTGGCACCAAGATAGGAGCCAGAACTCTTCAACTGCACAACTATCCTTGGCCTGCTAGCCAGTGGAGAATGAGGAAAAAGCCTTCTTTTTCTGTCCTTTTTAGGAAGCATTTTCTCAGAAGTCTCTCCTCCCAGGTTTTCCTCATTTGCTTTAAAAACTCTTCTCAGAATCAATTTCCAAGTCATCCTTAACAGAGAGGGTTAAATGCCTCCTTGTGCAGTCTACCATATGGACTGACCACTGCTTCACTATGAAGGTCCCACCCTTAAGGAGCTTCCACCCAGCATCAGAAATGCCCAGCACAGCGCTATGCATCTTATTGGGCTCAGGAACTACCGAATGAGAAGTTAACCAATGTTTCTCCCTTGCAGGTACTCAAAAAATTAGTGTTTAATGAGCAAAAGCATGGTATAGTCCACTTGAGAGACAGGAGTTGGATGTTAGAAGTCCCATATGTGAGTTCTAGTCATTCACTCAGAAATATGTATTGAGTGTTTCTCCATGCTACACATTAGCTAAACATTGGCTTAGACACTGGCTAAAAAGATGTTTTAGACATTGGCTAAAAAGATGATTAGGGAGGTTTCTGTCTTCTGGGAAATCACAGTCTAGCTGTGCGACTTGACACATATAAAATATATTTGTATACATTGCATGGACGCATCAAGCTCTATCCCTCAGTTGTCTTACTTGTTAAATGGGGATAGAAAAACTTCCTTATCTACTTTGTGTGTTTTGTCTTGTTAATATTTTGAGATTTTTTTGAGATATAATTGATGTATAACACCATATAAGTTTAAAGTATACAAACGACATACTGGGGTGCCTGGATGGCTCAGTCAGTTAAGTGTCTGCCTTTGGCTCAGGTCACGATCCCAGAGTCCTGAGATAGAACCCCACGTTGGCCGAGCAAGGAGTCTGCTTCTCCCTCTCCCTCTGCCCCTCCTCCCAGGTGATGCTCTCTCTTTCTCAAATAAATAAATAAATAAATAAATAAATAAAATCTTTTTTAAAAAGGTATAGGGCATACTGATTTGATACATTTATATATTGCAATAGATTATCACTTTAATGTTAGCTAATACCTCTATTATGTCACATAATTATCATTTCTTTTTTGTGGTGGGAATTAAGACTTACTCTCTTAGCAACTCTGAAGTTTATTATACAGTAGTGCTGACTATAATCACTGTGCTGTGATAGTCTCCAGACCTTATTTATCTACTAGTTTCAAGTCTGTACTCTTAAATACATCTCCCCAATTAGCCCAACCCCTGCTAGCCACCATTCTACTCTATTTTTATGCATTTGGCATTTTCGTATTCTGCATACAAGTGATACCATAGAGTATTTGTCTTTCTCTGACTGACTTATTTCACTTAGCATAAACCCCTAAAGGTCCACCCATATTGTCTCAAATAGCAAGATTTTATTCCTTTTTATGGCTAAGTAATACAAATTGATTTCAGTATTATTGCAAGATGCCTTGTTCTTAGCAGTGTGCCTGTTCGGGATATGGAATTATTAGGTGCACTAAGGGTCAAAGAACCAAAAACCAATTGCATGTTAAATGTTTATAAATTACAAATTTATATATTTGTATATATAAATTAGACACTCTACTACTGATTAGAAACTAAGAGATTTAGAGAGAGAAGAGATTATAAAACTCATATATACGTTTTCTTATTGTACTTTGGTGATTTTATATAGTTTTATAATGATATTATAATGAGGATTAGCTACCTTGGTAGATCTGTTACTCATGATTAGCCTTTCAAATGCTTTTTGAAAACTACTAGGTTTTGGTAGATAGTGAAGCTTTCAAAACTTCACCTGTTTCAGATGATACTGGGTTTCTAAATACAAATAATGATTTACAGCTTAAAAATACAATCAGTCTGTGGTTAAATCATGTAGCTCTGAAAATTACAGTAGATACTTCAGGTATCCTCTATCTGGAAATTACTGGGAATTTTCCAAAAATAGTTTCTAAAATTGTGTTTAGCTACTTCTGCCTAATGTGTTTTTTAAAAATTGAGCTATAAGTGACATATAACATATTAGTTATGGTGTGCAACAGAATGATTTGATATTTGTATATACTGCAAAATGATCACCATAGTAAGTCTAGTTAACATCCATCGCCATACATAGTTCCAAATTTTTTTTCTTGCTTCTTGCCTGTTTTTAAATTGGATTACTTGCTTCTTTACTATTGGCTTTTATGAGCTCTTTATACATTTTAGATATTATTAACCCCTTTTCAGATATATTGTTTATAAATATTTTATCCCATCCTATAGGCTGCCTTTTCAAGTTATTGTTCCTTGCTGTGCAGAAGCACTTTAGTATAAGTAGCCCCACCTGTTTACTTTAGTTTTTGTTGCCTGTTCTTTTGGTTTCTTATTCAACCTATCTGCTTTTATGGACTACTATGAGAAGCCAGCAAAATAAGAGATATGAAGGCAAAACTGAAAAAAAAAATAGTTTGTAAAACTGAAAAGTAGCTTGGAGAAGTGTCATTTGATTTCTTACATTTCCCAGTCAATCAGTAAGTATAAAGAGGTCTGAGGAGAATACAGAATTAAGCCTTAAAAAGAAAAACTCATTTACATCTGTCAAAGCTGTCATGAGAATTGTTAAAAAAAAAAAAAAAGTAGTAGTGTTAAAATAAAACAAAAGAAAGGACAAAACACCTCACATTTAGGGTCATGTATATATAATACCAGAGTTGTCTGTGGTATTTTCGGCGGCTGATTAAAAAAACAAAAAATGAAAAAAAAAAAAAAAACAACGAAAAAAAAATAGACATAGAAAATCGTTCCAAGAACAGAGTACCACCCAGTAACCAAAACATTCCAGTTCTTGGTTATGTAATTTCATGCTACACCTTAGGTTTATTTTAGAATATTTTTAGCCTATGTCCTCCCTTCTTGACCTCCTTGGTTTGCTGAATGTTAAAAAGAGAGAGAATATGATTTACTGGCATTTCAAAAAAAAAAAAAAAAAAGCCCAGTGCAAGGTTCATGTATCTAAAGCCAGAACAGGCACCCACTTAGGCTGTCTGGTGAGATGAGAATGGGCATGGGCTCTAGATTAGGACCACTGGACTGGAACCCTGGCCACAGCACACCTGTAATGTTACTTAACCTCTCTAAGCTCTGGGTTTCTCATCAATACCATAGGAATGATAATGACTGTGATAATTAAATGAGATTAGGCACCTACCACCTAGCTCAAAATAAGCTCTTAATAAATGGTAGCTATTCTCTTATTATCTATTTAACAAAAATGCATCTATTATCCTATCTGGCAGGAATTTTTGTGTATTTAATTCGCTGTCACTTTATCTTGGAGTAACAAGTTCCAGGACCCAGAAGTACAGCTGGCTACTATGAGCAGTGCTGGGCACTAGATAGGACAGCTTTCATCCTGCCTGTCTCTGAGTGCTCTTCCACTGAGCAGAGATCACAGTGACCCGTGTGGGCCACAAACATTACTCCCTTGCATCCACAATCATACCAAGCAGGAGAGAGGATTGTGAAATATACAGGAAAGTAAGTTCCCGGCAAGCAAGAGGCAGACATTCACTTTACTTGGCCCTGAATGCCTTTTGACATCATCGCTTAAAAAGCTCTGAGGGAAATTTCTCACACTGGTTGCAAATGACCACATGGTATTTATTAAATGGTAACATTATTATGTTAAGTGCCTGCTTGCGTGTGGCACCGTCTAGAAAGAACAGGATAGGCATCATATATGCCCTCTGATGGTGCCATTAACAAACAGCTGTGTCAGTAAGGTGCCTCAGATTTCTCAGTGGCCCCTACCAGTTTTTGATCAGGAGGGTAAAAGATAAAGGCAATCTTATTAACAAGGGAGAGAAGATTTATGTTGGTGTGTGTGTACACAAGCATGTGTGTGTAAATGTTCTAGCTACTTACAATAATTACAACCAATTTTATTTTAGCCATTTACTTTCTTTCTCCTAGTGAGAAAAGATCTCCCTTGCGCCAGCCAAGTTAGCTTGGTCCTCCCAAGTTCTGGCCTCATCTAACAATCTCCCACAAGAGGAAATACTCAGAAAAAGGCATTTAGTTTCTTCAGAGAATTTTATCTTGGCTATACTTTTATGGAAGGCATTCACTACTAAATGTAGCAAATTAAAGGCGGCATTAGATGTTTTATAACTCAAGCACAGTGACAGAAACTCTGGTCTGATTAGAAATGCTTTTCAGGTAGCTACAACATGTGGCCTAAAAACTCTAACTAATGAAAAGCTTCATGTTACAGTTTGGGGAAGGCCTGAAAGTAGAAAACTGGGCCAGAGAAGTACAGATACAAACTTCTACCTTCCAAGAGATAAAGAAATAGGAAACATTTGAAAAGTGATTTTCCTTTAGATGCCCCTTTCCCAATGGGGCTGGGACCTCCCGACAAAAAAGATGTTTGTTACCTGTGAATCCCGGTGAGCAGACACAACTGTAACGATTAATGCCATCCATACAGACTCCATGGACACAAGGGTTACTTGCACAGTCATCAAAATTGATTTCACAATTAACACCTGCAAAGATAAAAGCAAAAAGAAACCAGCATTACCACAAAAATAGTGTGAGATACTAGGTGTTGAGAAATCTAAAGAGCATCCAGACAACCCTGGATAGAGTAAAGCATCAGCTCTCCAAAGTGTAGTCCTCCAGACCCCGTCAGAGGGATTATGAGGTCAAAACTATTTTATGAATCATATTAAGCCACTATCTCACTGTTCCAGTGTGTTGGCATCTGCACTCATGGTGCAAAAGCAATGAGGGTGATTGCTGGCATGCTAGCAAGAATCAAGGTAGTGGTGCCAAATGGTACTACTTAGTGGTCATTATATTCTTAACCTCCATGCACTCACAAGTTAAACCAAACAAAAAGACAGTCTCACTTAAGAATGACTTTGGTGAAGAAGTCAAAATTATTAACTATATTTTTATTATATCTTAACCCTTGAATATACATCCACTGTGCTGTGTAATGAAATGGGAAATAAAGTAATTCTGCAGCATGCCAAAGTATACAGTTGCTTCCAGGAAAAGCAGTTGTTTGACTGTCTGAGCTCTGCACTGAACATGCTTTTTTCATGGAATCCCATTGTAATCGAGAGAACAACTGACAGGGGAACCAGGGCTATTCAGACCTAAGTATTTAGCAAACATTAAGTGAAAGAAGTAAACCTGTCATTTCAAGGAAAACAACTGGCAGTACTGTGTTCCAAAAATAAGATTTAAGCTTTTGCATGAAAACTAGAATTTTGGAACTTGTATCCACTGCCAGAAGCTTGAAACTGTCACTATTATGGACATAAGGATATATCTTAAAGGGTCTGGTATCTTCCTCTGGGGCTGTGCTGCCTCCCTTCTGGCCCATTCCCCAGATGAATGGTAGAGTTTGGCTATATTAAGAAAGGCTTAATTGTAGATATGGGTAACTAAACAGTAGGGATATACCAATCATAATTTTTACCATCATTTTCTAAAAATTCTCATGGTATTTTGTCATTTACTTAACATGAATTTAGTGATGCTTTATTTCCCATTCATAGAAAAATGCCTTGGTAGTCTAAAAATCTAAAAATGAAGTCTGGTAAAAAGGATATAAACTAACAAAATTTCCATGAAAAAATGTGAACATTTTGGTTTACTCACACTTTGTATTAATATTTATTAATAACTACATTAAAAATTTACTGAGCCATTATTATGTGCAAGTACTCTGCCTCCCACTTTACATAACTTTTCTTTAGTCTTCTCACTCAAGTGGCATATCAAGTTGCGTTACACCCATTTTATCATGCACTTGCACAATTACGCCAGCACAGCCAGGATGTGAGCCAGGCACTTTGGATTCTACACTCTTTGCCACGCCATACTGGTCACTCTGTGATTAATGAGGTCATGCTGCCTCACTAGCCACAAATGAGGCAAGAGTTTCCATATTCCTTGTATACAAGTGCACACTTTTAGGAGAAGTGTCTAGCCATTGGCTGATAACCCCCAATTACCCAAAATTGACCATGGCAGGCCACAGGAAGCTATATTTATTCAAGCAAGAGCAGACACCCTGCCCAAGATGGGACAATGAGATTTTCTCATTGAACACTGGATTATGAACTGTGGGACCTATGGTCTACAAATTGCTCTGCTTCCTGCTAATTTCTGCAAAGCCTTACTGATCGATTCTCACTTGGAATCTGTAAGATACTTCTGTGTGCTTTCACTAAATTCTTGGTCTGTTTTGTAGTTATTGTTCGCTTGTTTGCTAAAGAGTCTTTAAACTAGTCAAGTTGGTTTCTGTGATTTAAAACCTAAAGAAACTTACTGAGAACAGTTTCCCATCATAAGACCACAGGTGAAAGAAGCTTCAGATGTCATTCTAGGCAGTGTATCTCACTTTAAGTACCCAGTAAGTGAGAAACCACAATTATAACCAGCACATTGTAAAGCATCCCTTCTGTCTATACTCATCCAAACCCCAACCTACCAACTCAGGACCATGTTATGAATGGGTCATGGATTCTTCCTCTAGAACTCAAGAGTCTACTCATAATGACTAACTAAATAGACCCGTTTATCCAGGTCCCTAGTACATATCAGGGCTTTCTCCACCCATCACAGACCAAGATTTTTCATGATGCCTGCATCTTTTTGCTTTAATTCTCCCAACAGCCACAGGAAGGGATTTCGCAGTTTTCTGAGAGATTCTGGGCCTTCATTCTACGCTGCCTGCACACCACTCATATTTACTTCTTGCATTTCTCAGTGACAGCTACTTACACCTTGTCTTCTCTGTCCTCCCCAGGGAATACACCTGACACATCCTGGCATAAAGATATAATCCCAGAGAAAACAAAGTGCTTGCCAACCCACCACTCACCCAGGTTTCCAGTACATTTGCTATAATGGGGATGATAGCAAAGCCTAAAACAGCCCCACTATTCTAAAGGCATCCTTTCAATCGCTTGTAAATCTCTCAAATTTCTTTTCGTACTGCAATTTCTCATGTCTGGGGACCAGCCCGGAAGCAAATTGCTTTTGGAAGGTTTCACAAAGATCTATTCAGCCCTTTTAGTGAGTTATCTAAACGTGGGGAGGGGGAAGGCATTTTCAACTGCGAAGGCATGGGATGTTTTTCGTATGCTTGAGCAACTCAAAAAGGACTTTGTTTTCAAACTTGGCATGTACGAGGTCCTGGATGAAGACCAGGGCCTTTGACAAGTTTGAAGAAATGGATTTGGAAATAACAAAATAAAATGAGGGCAGTTAACCACCTCCCCCACCTTTGCCCCCTACATAGGCCATTTTCCTTAAATCAAGAATGAGTTCTCAATAAATCACTCCCTTGTATTGGCGGGTTCCCTTCTAACAAAGGCACACACTAGTTAATCTTCCACTAATACATTTTCTTTGATCTGAGACATAGTACTTACTTCTCTGTCCATTAACCACAGTTGTGACCATAATTATTCCTCGAATAAGTAAAACAGACTCCAGTGAAACCTGTGAAATGCTGCTGCCTGAGAAAATAATTCAACACTCCCCCAGTAAGGAGCAGCATGCCCTCCCAACTAACAAGCAGTCTCTCAACCAGCATAGGGAAACAGCAATGAACTCGGGGAGGGAAATGGTGGCTCTGCATTCTAATTTACGAGTGGGAGGTGCTGTGAAGTCTCCCCACTCCCTGAGAATCCCCCCAAATGCCAAAGACCCACCAGAGGCACATGGTGGAAGAAAACTGTCACATTAAAGATACTGGACTCTGAAATAGAGAAAAACAACTGGAAGGACAGGAGGGAGAGAGAAGGGAAAGGGCCAGCTTCATTAATCTGAGTGTGGTGGAGGCTAAAGAAAAAAGGCAATCAAATCAAGCCACAAAGCCAACAGGATTTCCAGTTTTAAATAATAATTTCAATTTTTTGAAATGGTATGTCTCCTCTTAATGAAAAACACACACCCAAAATCATCAGTTTTGCAAAGGTATTGCCTCCAATTTCTCCAGTGGCTAGAGACATCTGCGTCTGAGATGTTTCTGGCTCTAGCTCTGGCTGTGCATCTCAGAATCAGGATTATTTCTCAGTTATCTGAGACTATGCCATGACAGCCAGAGACATGTGTGTACACTGTCTGGGGGGGGTACAGTGAGAGCCCAGAGGAGACACAGTCAGAGCAGCTTACCTGACGTGCCGGGCTGGCAATTGCACTGGTAGCCATTCACCAGGTCGATGCAGCGGCCGTCATTCAGGCAGGGGCTGCTGTAACACTCATCTATCTGGTCACTGCAGATGGCACCCATGTACCCTGGGTTGCAGATGCAGGTGTAGGAATCAATCCCATCCTGACACTGGCCGTGGTGGCAAGGATCAGGGTCACAGTTGTCGATGTTCTCCTCACACAACACACCAGTGAATCCTGGGAAGGAATTTTACCAAGGAAGCTTAAAACCATGTCAGACACTCCACACCTGCACATAAGTGTGGCCGCATCCACTTATTCTACAGACCTCATGTCCTGAACAGTTCATGCTGTGTACAATGAGCAGCTGAAGCCAACTATTTGCCTGATTTATAAGGCAAGCTTAGAGTGGTGCTTAAAATAAAGTTTTTCAAATGATTTGTAGAATTCAAATACCTTTTTTAAATGACCAATGGTTTCACTGCAGAGATACTCTAACTGCATCTTCATTTCATGCTGAGCCTCAACGGGGAATAGTTCTCAAGATTTTTCCATTATATATTTACCTCTATATTCCTTTCTTCCCAAAACCAACATACAGATATAGTATTAATGGTTACCTGTACCTTATCTCCCCAATTCTGACCTTAGAGGACAGAGAACTTTTCTTAATCCCTCTCAAACCCTCCCAGAGTACTTTGCTCATATACTAAGTTTTTAATAAATACTTGTTAAATAAAATGAATGAAAATTTGTGAGCATTTAAAAGAAAAAGAGGCAAATAAAGCCTCCTTCATTCAATCCATTCTTTTAAAGGATTTTAAAGGAAGAGGGGCTCTCTTCTTTTTTAAACATGAATTCAAGGTTTTTAAACTCTCTCCAGTGAAGGTTATTCTCTACGAGGATAATCTGGCCAGAGGAGGACAAAACCTGGAACTTCTCCAACCAAGGACAACAGTTCATGAAAAGAGAAAGCAGTTAAGTGGTTCATCTGACAGGACCTAATCTAAGGAGGCGCAGTAAATGGTAATGTTCCAGTACTACCAAAACACTCATTCTCTGTGTTTATTTTTGTGACTTAGTTCCCTTTTCTGTCATCAGAAAAAAATCATGCACATGATGTTTAAAATCCTTTAAGAATCCATCTTCTAAAATAAGAAAAAGGTCTTAAGTTATATCCACAACTTCTTTCTCCCTTAAGTGGTCATACAAAAAACAAATTAGGAAATCATCTTTTCTAAAAATTTTTAGTCTTTCTCTATAATACTGGTCTGTGCAGAAGCAAATGTGTAACAAGGGACATTGGGCTTATCCAAATCCACTCCCAAATGAAAAATGTGGCCACATATCAGAAATGTAGACTATTTGTAAACAGATTTTTTAGTCACTGTAGTAGCAGAAGTCAGGAAAGAGGACCTAAACTTTCCCAGACAGAGCTCTCTCTCCCGTTCAGATACACACCTGACTCTCAGGGCCTGAGCAGTGTTTTATGCAGAAAACCTCTGCACTTGCACACAATGGCCCTTAGGTTTCTGGGCCTTTGTTCAATCACTTGCCCCAAGAAACACAGAGACAGGCCTCCTGCTGAGAAGCCCCAGTGAAAAATAGCTTTCAGCTGGAATTCTTCCCTTTCCCAAAGGAGTAAGTCAAGCCAGCTGGAAACTCACCACTGCCAAAATCTGTCACAGAAAGACACGGACACCAAATGGAAATGTCCAAGCCAGGCCACTATTGTGGTGGAGAAGGAGGCAGGTGTTGTAGTAGGAAACAGGGAGAGCAGCAAAAAATACGCTAGAAGCAGCTCTCTCTAAACACAGAGCAGCCCATTAGTGGACTGGCTTGGTAGGACAGCTAGAAGAGGACAGTCTCCTATTTTGTTCAAATGGACCTATCGGGGGGATGAAAAGTGAGAACAATCTTACCTGTGGCACACTGGCATTCATAGCCATTCGGGTGATCAATACACTTTGCCCCATTCAGACATGGAGTACTGGAACAGTCATCAATATCAATCTGGCAAACTGGCCCAGTGAAACCTTAAAAGGACAGTGATGACACAAGTCAAAAGGCTATCCTATGTGTGTCTATCTAAGGTCTACCTATGATATCCCATGAGAAAGATGCCCAAGAAAGGTTGGGCTAAGTTACCAGCAGGGCTTAAAACAATGGCTCAGCAAATATAAAATTATTCTCCCCAACAGGTAACTAGGATAATTGGGTGAAGCTCAGGGCATCAGAGGCAACTGGGTGTGTCTCCACTTCTGCTTCTTCCTAGTGCAGATTTCACTTCTAGTTGAAGTAGGGACTAAATAGTTATATACGGAGCCCTCAAACAAGTGAGTACAGCTTCAGAGGAACTGGAACCTCTCTGAAGAAACAACATGAGAGACTATAGTCTGTGCCAGAAAATCTGGCATGTCTTCAAGAATAGCTTTGGGGAGCAAAAGGAGACACAGAGTGTTCTTTGGAAAAAACTGACTTGTGTTGCCTGTTTCTGGACCCAGGGTGAAATATCTAAAAATAAAAATCTCACAGAGGGGCTTCAAGAATATGACCCGGGGGGGCGGAGAACCCTGAACAGCCTACAACTAAGGCTTCTGTGAGGTATGACCTTTCTGAAATATATACACAGACAGAGAGGTCATGGGCCATTCAGAATAGACTTGGACTTCTGGTCACAAAGGATTTGGATGATACACTAGCTGAAACAAACTCCCCATTTCTGTACACACTCCTATCCTGAAGTGCTCACTTTAATGACTTCCTCATGTACAGCCCACACACATTCTCTCCTCCTCCCTTCCCTGTGGTCAGCCAGCTTTGTGCTTTCAAAGAAAACAGGGGCAGGTGGTGGGCACTTACCAGGCGGACACAGACACTGGAAGCGATTGACTTTATCCACACACTGACCATTGTTCACACAAGGGTTGCTCTGACATTCGTTTATCTCCAATTCACAATGCACACCTTTGAAACCTGAACAAATTGGACCACACAAGTGGCTTAGAAAGAGAGAAAGGCATACTCTAGCCAAGAAAGCACAAAATTGCAGAGATGACTATATCCTCTATGAGCATGAACATTTCTGCAGAAGTCAAAGGGGACTCTGCCATGATGGGAAATAGTCCCTGCAAGTATCAGCAAGAGAGGAGAATACAGCAAGATAGCCATGTCACTGTGAAGAGGGAGAGGAGGTTACTTCCAAAGACACTGGCAAAACATAGCATGCCAGCAAAGACTGTCCCACGTTCTCTGACCAGTCCCTGTTTCACTTTCAGAGCAGTACCAGGCCCACAGGGTCCCTAGTTAATGTTCCCAAAGACCAGCTGAGCTGGAGATGCTGTTGCTCTCAGGGTACAAGTTAAGGTCAGGAGGGCCTCCCAATGCTACAGCGGCTAGCAGCCTTAATCTGGCAAAGGAACTACTGTCGTATGTCACTTTAAACTAGATTTACCTGAGCTCTCTAAGGATCCAAGAAATGGTTTCTGCAGAAGAACTCCAGAATACAACTAATTATATGCACATCACTATGAACAGATGGCAAGTTCCTATACGATTATGGGTAAAATAATTTCTATAAATGGAATAGTATGATATTTATAATATATCAAGAGATCAGAAAAGCTTGCTATTTAAAGGATTCTTAGGGTAAATCCTTTATTAAATCAAATAATACTTGCATAAAAACAATCACTTCTGAATTTTTCTCTTACATGTAGTGATGCTGACATATGGACTTGTTTAACTTGGTCTCCAGAGCTCTAAGAATTCTAGCACTGCAGTACTCCTTAAAGGTTCCCTTGGCTGGGAACCCTGTCATTATTGGGAATTAAATGCTGACAGAGTTCATGGAATTGCCACCCTATACTGAAAAGTGCAGGGCAGTGCCTTTTGTCTAGACCCCACACACTGATGGGCCCATGTACCTGGCATGCACAGACATGTGAAGCCTCCAATCTTATCCAGACAGGTTGCATCGTTCTGGCAGGGGTCGGAATGGCACTCATTGATGTCCATCTCACAACGAGGCCCTGCATAGCCCTTCAGACATTCACAGTGGAAGGCACCATCTGTGTTCACACATTTTCCTGCGTGCTCACAAGGATTGCTATTGGCTGGAAAATACAAGCACCAATTATTGGGATCAAAGTACTTTGATGGAGTTTCCACAAATGTGGATTACAGAAGTAGGTCTGATTATTACGGCCTAAGAGCCAAGCCTTTAATAATCAGGTTCTTGATTTCTAATTTTCTTCCTTAAAAAACAAGGAAAGAAAGGAAAGGAAAGGGTAGGGGAAAGGGAAAAGAAAGGGCAAGGGAAAGAAAAGGAAAGACAGACTAGGGCAATCTCAACTCTTTTGCATCTCTGCTGTTCGTTTCCCCAAACTGTCACCAAAGTAGGGCTTTCTACTAAGAAGCAGGTACAGACCTTCCACATATTCAATTCTCAAAAGAGAATATATGTTTACACTGAGAAGTCATCAACAGTGGACATGTAACAGGAGAGATCTGAGGTTTTGCTTCTGTCTGAATGCTTGCTGAGCTCGACAGACACCATGAGGAATAGGAAAGGTTCCACATACTCACCCATGGCACACTCATCCACATCTTCTGTACAGTCAGCCCCTTTGTAGCCTTGGGGGCAGGTGCAAATATACTGCCCATTCAGGGGGTTGGTATCACACAGTGCCCCCTTGTGGCAAGGATTGCTGATGCATGCATCATCCAGATGACATAAGAGACCTGTCATAGGGTGGAGCAAGGAGAATGAAGAGAAACTGTCTCTTACTTGAGGAAGAATTTTCTCTTTCATGGAGGAGGGAAAACCTTATAGTCACCTCACCAAAATCCAATATGGAGATTTACAGGCAACTTCCCCTTTACCTAATCCTACATCTTAGGGATGTGCTGCAACTAACAGCAAGCAAAGAGCTTCTGCAGACAACCCTGGTGCTCTGACCCTGAGCTCTCAGCAAGACCTCTCCTCAAGGGTCTAGTCATCTACAGGCCATAAAGTGAGACGGTAAGACGATGAAGATATCCTTCTGATAGTGCTGCCAGAATTAGCAAATAAAAATAGAGGATGCCCAGTTCAATTTGAATTTCAAATAAACAAATAATTTTTTGCCATATATTCCAAATATTGCATGCACCTTAGATCTTACTTAGCAACATACTTTCCCCAAATAATGCTACCTGATGATCAAGGGCCACCGGTATTTCACTAGCCTCAGAAGGAAAAAAACAGCTGAATATCATCAGCCTGTACTAGGGCAGCCTTTTAAACAGTGTCAACATTCCTGGCTCAAGTGCCCTCAGGACTCTGAAGGTATTACTAGGCCCCACGTTCTGTGTAGTTCACATGGGAACTGGATTTTCCAGTCTGCAATTAGCTTAAGAACAGGTAACCAAAGCTTCTTACAAAGCTGGAGGTGGGGCTTTTGGAAAGGCATAGATATACGAACACTTCAAAAGTGCTGGGCACAAAGTTCTCTCAGTTAAGCTATCTTCTTCCTTCATATTCCTCCTTTCACTGCTCTCTACTCCTAGGACCGGGAGCTGTTAACTTGAGAGGCTAGAGCAATGTTAACTTTGCAGTTAGTAAAATTCCTCCCTTAGAGGAATATTTTCATAGACACTGAGAGCTGGAATGCATTCAAATACTTCTCTCCTCCCAACTCCTTCTGAGTAAAAGGTCTCTTCTCAAAATGAAGTCTCTAAATCCATTTATTAGTAATTTTGTCTTAATTTTCGAGAAATTAATCTTAATTTCTGAGGTGTTTTTCGCCTAAAATCTTGAGGTCAACAGATGCTCCCAAGGCAATAGTTACTTTCACTTTTGGGGGGATGAAAAACTGAGGTATACAGACTTGAGATGAGAGCCAAAAGTCCTAAAGAAGAAGACTTAATTCATAGTACTTTGGCTAGCAATTATATTTCCAGAACAGTCTTGAGTAACACGTTCCTACAGATGCTAATTAAAAGGACACAACTCAGGGAATGAATGAGATCCCGAATGCTCTCTGGCCCAGTCCCTGAACTCCAGTTCTGCCCTGCTGGCCTTACCTGCCTTTCCTTCTGGGCACATGCAAGAGAAGGAGGCCACACGGTCAATGCAGGTGGAGCCTGGAGTGCAGGAGGCGAAGGCACAGTCATCAATGTTCTCACTGCAGTCATCTCCACTCCAGCCATTAACACATACACAGCCATAGCCCCCATTGCGGTTGGTACAGGTGCCCCCATTCTGACAAGCATTAGGTTGCAGCAGACACTCATCCACATCCTCTGTGCAGAACTGTCCTTTGGGGGAAAAAAGTGCCTTTGATTAGGGCTCTTAAGTCTCAAAGGATTAGTACCATACCCACACATTCTTCACCCTCATGTGACCTGCCTGAAATTAAGGCAAACAGATCTCCCAGCAGACCAGGTCTTCACATGAATCTTAAGGCTATCATGAACCATCCACATGATATTTAATCCAGGCAATGGAAACTGCTATTCCTAGAAATACATGAAAATTAACTCAACCTATCAAAGAAAAGATAAGTCTTGTAGCATCCTTGACTCAGTTAAATCCCTGGGACAATGAATACGTAAGTGAGAAGAGCAACGGAAGAGAGTGTATGAGATGAGTAAGAAACAGAATGATGAGAAGGAACCCAAAGGTCAAAATGTCAGGGCAGTTGTTCTATATCCTGACTGTATCAATGTTAACATCCTGGTTATGAACTGTACAACAGTTTTGCAAGACAACGTTACCATTGGGGGAGACTTGGTATAGGGTATTTCTCTGTATTAATTCTTACAACTGCGTGTGAAACTATAATTATCTCAAAATAAAAAGTTAAATTAAAAAATAAAAGGGTAAGTGCAGGTAGCGAGAAGAGATGAAGGACAATGAAAAGCCTTGGTAAACTGCAGAGCTGAAGGGCAATACCAAAATGATGAAACTGGAGCAAACTGCATAGCCTGAGGCACCCAACCTTCAAAGATGTGGATTTGTGGAGTTAGATGCAGAAAGTTGACTCAGTGCAATAGAAGATACAAAAAGGATCAGTTTGATCTGCCTGAAAAAGAGCAAACTGAAGGATGATACACAAGACCACTTATGGATATAATGCAGGTCACTACAATAGCCAAGGATGGGGGGCTATGGCAAAGGCTCTCAGGCTCCGTCACAAGGAACAAAAGTGTATCTTCAACTTATAAGCAAGGCATCTGTGATTAACAAGCATTTTAGTGCCAGACCACCCAAGTTATAAAACAAGTTGATGAATTGTCCTTATTACTACCGGTTTAATGAGCTACCAAAGGGAACTCATACTCAGATCATCTGAATTCTCTAAAACACAACAGGACAAGTGGCTAAAATGCAAAAAACCTCAAGGTGTCCTTTAAGTCTATCTTTGTTAAAGAACTCAATGAATAATTAAAAAAGGCATTCTGAGAGCCTCTTAATGAAAAAGCACATGATGTTTATACTCTGAAAATGCCACAGCATTATTGAACAATAATTCAAGGGGCTCAAGTATTTTCAGAAGGGCTTCAATGTACCCAGCTGTGTAGCCTTCATAATAACAGAGGTTAGTTGTGTCTGATCTCACCTAACTGACCATCTATTCTTTACCCTTATCTACATATATATCCATTACACAGAACTGGGAGCACTCTATTGTACTTATTTCATTACACATCCATCTCCCATCACTTGGCTACAAGCAAGCTCAGTTCAGGAATATTTTTTCGTATTCTTAACCTAAGATCCCACTGCCTAGGATGGCAGGATGGGTGTGTGGGCATCTCTGGAACTCTGTACTCATCACCCTCCTTCTGTGTGCTTCTCCTCACCCCACTTCAACCATATAATTATTTTTTTTACACATAATTCTCGAAGGACCCACCATGTCTTTTTTTTTCCTAAAGATTTTATCTATTTATTTGACAGAAAGAGAGGCAGCGAGAGAGGGAACACAAGCAGGAGGAGTGGGAGAGGGAGAAGCAGGCTTCCCGCTGAGCAGGGAGCCCGATGCAGGGCTCAATCTCAGAACGCTGGGATCATGCCCTGAGCAGAAGGCAGATGCTTAACAGCTGAGCCACCCAGGCACCCTGAGCCACCATGTCTTTACATGATCATGCCCTCCTACTCTAGCTGACTGACCCAGGATGGGCATCTGATACAAGCTATATCACTGTGTCCCTTTTCTAAATTTTTGGATTAGGGACTCTTTGACACATGGACCAAAAGGATAAAGTGGCTGGTGACAGACAAAGTGATAACAGTGAAATCAGAAATGCAGAGAAGAGAAAAGCAGAATCATGGCGGCATTCAACTTACTGGTTCCAGCTTTTCCTGAAGCCTAACTGCTCCTAATGAGAGATGGCCCTTCCAACAGGTATCCAATATTTCAGATGGGTCTCTGTCAACTGCAACCCATAGTATTAACTAATAAAGACTGAATGAGTGAGTGAGTGAGTGAGTACATACATTGGCAATCATTTCCCCCAGGGCAGATGATGTCATTTATTACAGAAAGCTTTTCTCCCTTACTATCCTGGCAGAAATGCTACCTCAGAGTAAAGACAGATGTGTAATTAGGGTACAGGTGGGATTTAGAAATGAAAACATGACTAAGAAGTAGGGGAAGAGTGGCTGTAACCTGGAAATTACTGAGAGCCTTGTCTCTTACACTTAGGCTAACTCAAATATCTATGCTACCCTCAAACCAAACTTACTTGCTGACTGTGAGCAATTTTGATGTTATTTTTCTTTTTGACTGGCTCTGTGATAATTCTAAGACACTGTGTGTTTAAAAATATCTCATATATATTTCTTATGCAATATAATATCCAGACACTTAAATATTGCAGTAAGACAGACTAGGTAAATAAAACAATGCTTGGAATGGAAATTTGGCACCCTTGGGAAAGGAAACCAAGAGTCATTGCTTGTCTGCTATGAACCAGGCATTGTGCTTAAGCTGTCACAAAATTTAACTCATTTATAGTTGAGGAAATAAGCTCAGAGAGGTAAAATAACCTGCCTAGCAGGAGGCAGGAAGTGCAGAAGTGGGGTTTAAACCAGAGCTGCCTGCCCCTAAAACTCTTAACAAAGGGACGCCTGGGTGGCTCAGTTGGTTAAGAGTCTGCCTTCAGCTCAGGTCATGATCCCAGGGTCCTGGGATGGCGCCCCGAGTCAGGCTCCTTGCTTAGCAGGGAGCCTGCTTCTTCCTCTGCTTGTGCTCTCGCTCTCTTTGAAAAATAAATAAATAAAATCTTAAAAAAATAAAACTCTAAACAAAGACTTGAGGTATGAGTCTGACTACATCAAAACCATCTTTGTGTGCCTCAGTTTCCCAAGTGCACAAAGGCCTAAGGAAGTAGAGAGGATGAAGGAGGAAGGGGAGGATTAAAATCATTACTCACGTGATCAGATTACTGGAAAAACTTAGGACTCAAAATTACTATCCAAAAATCAAAAGTACGTACAGTTCACAATTTTTTGAATGAAGATTGTTGTTGAAGATTAGAACACCTGACAACTGTGTATCTGTTAGATACTGTTTGTTAGAGAAATCAAATCTAGAGAGCCAAAAGCACACTAGCTCATAAATTATTTTCTACAAAATGGATCATTTTTTCTCTAAGATTCAGGCACATTTCTCCAGAAAAATATTCCCTCCCAGGCTCATTTCTGCCAGAATTTTTTTTTTCTCTTCATTCCAATTCTAACAACCAGAATGAGGAAAATTGTAACCTGGGTGGCTACTATAAGTGTTTGCTTCAAAAATCCCAGTGGAATGTCTGCTAAGATACTGCACTTCCTTCATGCCACCACTTCTCAGCACAGGAAGAAATCAATGCAGAAGACTAAGAATAAGAAACATAAGGGCTGGAAAGGTAAAGTAGCCTTCCCAAGGTGATAAACTAGTGAGAGCACTGCCATTCAAACCCAGATCAGTCTGACTCCAAATCTACTGCCCTTCTCACTGCAGCAGTGTTAAGTTTCCAAGCCTTGGTTTTGATCAACAAGATCTGCAGAATAGGTCCCTGCTCCTAGGGTCTTAAAGCACACCGAGAAAGCATAGAAGCATGCAACAATTAAAGAACACCCTTGGAACAAATGAATAAAGGCAGAAGATCACTAACTATTGAAATAGAGTTTATGGCGATCATCCGGAGGGGCTGTTCCCACTACTCTATGACAAGAAAGCGTAAATCCGGGCTGGAGGGAGAAGGCTCACTGAGGGTGGTAGGGCTAGGTCCTGAAGACATCCAAATTACTGAAGGGTATTCTCTGGCTGGGGTTTAAAAGGAGAAAAGGCTGGAGATCATTGAAGGCTTTGAATTCTAGTATGAATTCTGAACATGATACAAGTAAAGGGGAGCTATCACAGGCTCATGGATGGGGGAAAACATGATCAAAACTGCATTTGGAGATTAGTCTGCCAGTAGAATATAGGAGGGACTAAAAGCAGATGGCTCTCTGTTGGTAGAGAGAGAAGGAGAAAGAACTAAGTTATGAGCTACCTAGCATATAAATGCATCTGGTAAAAAGGGAGAGCGGTGTTGTATCCGTGCCCTACCAAGCTACTAAATCTTCCACCCAAACAAGTCTCAGCATGGATATCACCTGTGTCAACATACAAACTTTGCTAGTGAACTCCCAAAACATGTTGCACAAAGTTCAGTTAGGCAAGTTTTTAAGGGCATCAATTATCCCTCTTAGTAATTTCCACCTGCCAGATATTGCAGGCTACTGCCATTTAATGTTGACACTAAGACAGTGGGCTATTAGGCCCTCCCCATTTCCTATCAGCAAAGGAGAAAAGAAATAACTTGTTTTTAGCAACTACTTTCTCTATTGCCACCGTGAGTCTGGGCTAACTTGGTATGAAGTGTCACACTACCAACCTTACCTAATACCTTAAATACCTGGAGCCACCCATAGCTCCTGATAATTTTCTGGCTGATCACTTTTGCCTCTTAAATACCCTCAAATCCATATCTTCCCTTCATATATTTTACTCCAGACACAGTGACTTACTGTTGGTTCCTTAAACATTAAGTTCTTACTTACCTCAGAACCTCTGCATATCCTAGTCTCTCTGCCTCAAATATTCCTCCCCCTCTTATTTATACCGCTAGTAACTTCTCATCCTTTGACTTCTAACTTAACTAGATCTTCAAATTCACATCTCCCCAATTTTCTCCACCATTGCACCTATTCCATTCAATCCATCCTGCCAACATCAAAAGTTGTACTTTTATATTTATTTATTTTTATATTTACTTATTTATTATGTATAGTCCCTGTCCCTGTTAGACTACAAGCTCCTTGAGGATAGGAACCGTGTCTGCCATTCACCTCAGTTTACATATCTGGCACTTTATTAGGACTTGGCGTCAGTGGTGAAATAGACTATAATAGATCTTAGATTTAATCTAACATGCTCACTCTACAGATGAGGAAACTATGACCAGAGACGTGTAGTGACTTGTCCACATTTGTACAGCTAGCTGGAAGAATGTTAGAAATAGACAAAATTAAAAATGGAAATCATTAAGTGCTAAAAAGGATGTTGCGGGTGTGAGGTCATAGCAGATCAAGTTAGTCTTCTAAATAAGGAAAGGGACGCTGACCTGGCTGTTGAGAGACAAGGGGAAGAGCAAGATGCTTCGGCAGTGTTACTAATGAAGACAACACTAATAACCCACCAACAGAAAAATGAATATGCTGTGTTAGTTTTGTAGGAGTAGGTCACTTTCATGTTGATCTTTTCTTACTGCCTCGTTCTATGGTCTTAAAAACCAAAGGATGAATGCGTAAGATTATGGGCATAGCCTCTGGCAGTAAATAGAACAGAGTGAACCCAAGAGAACTGTACTGAAATGGAAACCATGACCTAGGCTTCATTAGCCTCAAACTCTAGCCCAGTGAGCCGTGGACCACTAAACAGATATCATTTATGAGCTGCAACACACTGGGATACAAACAGTTCATTATGGCTCTCTCAAGGTACCACAAACAAACCATCAATCTGACTTGGAGTAAAAAGTGACCGGGAAGTGAGAGGAGGGGAAAAAAAGAAAAGAAATGATCACTGAGCCTTAGCACTTTAGGATAAAGTCCTTACCCTTCCTAGTCATCTCTCAACTGTGAAGTGTGTGGGAAAAACTTTTATCACATCAATGGCCCTGTTAAGGGTCAACTCTCATTGCAACAACAATCAGCACCTGAGGAACATATAATAAATGAGCTTGGCTGACCCTTGCCCTGACCCCACTACCTCCTCTTCTATGGTTAAGTCAAGAGAATTCAGGCTCCAATATCTCCTTCCAGCCAGCAACCACCCAAGCTCCTGAGTGTGGAGTTCCATCTTTCCATATTATAGCAGAGCACTGTTCTAACCTCTGCCCTACCTTCTCTCTACACAGATGTTCTATTCCACTGCTGAAGTGAAAGAACAGAACACAAGCTTGACTATCCTACCCCTCCTGGGTCTAGATTGGTTGAAACATTTTGTATAAACACTGGAGTCTATAGGGTCTGCCCAATAAGGAAATGTGGCACTAACGCGCAAGCACACAAATGTGTATAAGAGGCCTGGAGGGTATGCAAGTGGCTAAGGGGATAATGCAGGAGTAGGGGGTAAACATATGGATAAATGCAAGAATCTCAATGAATGCCCCCCCAAACCTAGACACCATCATCTTTTCTATGACTCTTCTAAAGTCTGTTTTCCCTGTATCCTGACCAATATATTTCCTAAAGAATCACCAGAATGATCTCTATACAGTAGATCGTGCCACATGCCTGATCAAACCTTTTGATGACAAAGGGTTTGATAACTCCAGAGTTAGGATGAAATTCTAAATCCTATCCATGTTTTCTGCCAATCTCTCTAGTCTTTCCTTTGGAAACACCACTAGCTCTAGCCACTCTGGCTTTTTTTTCATTTCTCAAAATGATCGTAACCTTCCCCCACACACACACACACTCAGGGTCTTTGTACATGCTGTTCCCTGTGTCTGGAACACTCTTATCTCCACTCTTTCCTAACTAATTCTTACTCCCTGTCCACAGCTGAAATACCAGCTTCTCAAAGAGACATCACATGCCTACCCCCAACTCAATTCTGCCTATTAATATGCTGTCCTAATAACCTCTACTTTTCCTGAAGGCATTTATTACAGTTCAAAATTTTACAGATAGTTGTATGATTTATGTCTGTGTTCCTCACTAGACTGTAAATTCCATGAAGAAATGGGTAGTAGCTATTTGCTCCATCTTTGAATTCCAAGCACTTAACATGGTGCCCAGATAATAATATTTCTTGAGAAGTATTCAAAAATATTTGTTAAACAAAAGTTTATCTGTACCTGTCTTCTCTTTCTTAGGTCATTCTAATCCCAAAATAATATCATCTTTCAACTCATCTCCCTCACACCTTTAGGGTGTCTCTATTCTATTCATACTCCCAAAGTTTCCATTTTCCCCTTATTGACATCCACGGTCAATACCCAAACTTCTCATACTACCCCCTTCCTTACCGGCTAAACTCCATCCCATTTATGCCACACCTAATTCACCTTGCCTTTTTACTCTATGTCTCAAGGCTAATTCTACTCTATGGCGGGTACCTTCCCTCTTTGACTGAAACATAAGATTTCCCAAAAGACTACACCCTCATCGGCCTTCTTCAGTAGAGTCCTCATCTCCTCTTCTAATTGCCTTAATTTTTTTTCCACTTCTTTTTTTTTTAATGATATGTTAGTCACCATACAGTACATCATTAGTTTTTGATGTAGTGTTCCATTTGCATGAAGGTAAGTAGGCAAAGAATCAATGTTTTCTTTATTCCTTAATGCTGCTACTAACTTCAAACAATAAAAATTTATTTATTAAGCAATTTCTAGGTACCAGACTCTGTGATAAGTGCTTATATTGTTGTCAAATGTAATCTTCTCATATAATTAGACCAGTTTCACAGACGTAGTGCAGACCTGGTCCACACTGAAGAAAGATACTAAAGTATCTCAGGGGGTAGGGAAAAGAGACCCTGATAGAACCCAATAACAGCCCTGAATTTCAAAGGATGAGGCTAGGCCAGCAACAACTGAAAATTTTAATGTTCTCATTCATTCATTCAACAAATATGTACATACCATGTGCCAGGCACTGACCTATATACAGTGAAATTATAATGGTAAAGAAAACAGTTGTGGCTTCTACACTGTAAATAGGGGTTTTACAACCAAACCCACAATTATAACAGAGAGTGGTAAGTGCTCTAATGGATACAGGTTGCCTTAGGAGCATAAAGTAGGAGAACAGAGAATGATGTTCTGCAGGTCCGGTTAGGGATGATATGTTTCATTGGCAAGCCACAATTATGGGACCTAATGACAGCCCACATCAAGGCAAGTGCAATTTTTTTTTTTTTTGCATTTTATTTTCCTACAAACTTACCCCTTCAAACCACCTAAGGTTGCATTTATAACAAGAATTTATCATCCAAATATTAACAGTAATGGCAGCATTTGTCCCAGCATTTGAAGATCACAGTGGTCTCCTATTTTAACTATTTCTAAAGTTCTTTTATCCAGTTGTTCACTGCTACGTGATCCAAATCCAGATGACCCCTTAGTACCGAGACTTTTTAAATCTATAAAACAGACAGAGATAAGTACAACAGAATATCTTGAGAATAAACTCAGAAGTACGCCATGGGATGCTACCTTAAAGTCAGAATAACTTGCAGTATAGCTGAACAAACTTTAAATTACCATTACCAAGAGAGAGAGAAAGTGCTTTATATGTTAACTGGGTTGCATAAGAGTGTGTATATGTGTGGAAACATGTGTAGGAAGACACCAGAGTGGGGAGTATTTCAGGCAGAAGTAAGTGTATGTATATTGGTTTGAATAGAAGAGAAAGCATGCCTCATTTGAGTCAATGAAAAAAAATCAGTGTGGTTCACTTATAAGGCATGGATCAGGGGAGATACGGCTGGAGAGGGAGTTATGTACAGAGCCTTGGAACTCTATCCAAAGACAAGGAGGACCCACTGAAGCATTTTAAGCAAAGAAATAGCACGATCCCATCTGTGTTTCAGAAAGCCCACTCTGCTGCTGTGAGGAGAAAGGACTGAACTCCACCTCACCCCTCCAGGTCAATAGCAATTTAAAGCCCTGGGGAGTCCCAGGGTTCCTGTGGCCGCTATAGCAACGAGAGAGTCTGCAGTGCATCTGGGGCAAATTCCAGATGCAGCGGCACCAAAGAGCATCCAAGCTCAGCCACTGTATGGAGGGCAATGAACGCTCTGCCAATGCTGGATGTTCAGAAAGCTGACCCTGACACAAAGGCTTCTCCACACAAGAAGAAGAAAACAGTGCCAACCTTCAGTCCCCCTGCTAGGAGGCCCACACTCTGGTTCCCTCACCACCTTCTTGGGTTGCTGGGCTGTTAAACCAATTTACATAAAGAGCCCCTCACCTCACCGCAGCAGGGGTTCAAAAAAGAATCAACGGACTCTATTTACAGGCAAGCAGTTACTACCAGCAGAATGAGTAAAATGGGGGGGGGGGAAATGGGACCTATTAAAACATTCTGCAGTATAAAAGATGGAGAAGGTACCCCTTAAGATGCAGATAAAGAGCATACCTGTGAAAAAAGTTCCCTTCCAGAATAGAAGGAATTGGCTCTGTATTCTCAAGAAATGTAGGGAAATGTAGGTTTTAAAAAGAAATGAAACATAATACAAGATGTTGGACTCTGATAAAGAAGGACAGGCTGAGAAAAAAGCAGAATTACAGAGGACCTAGATGCAATGAGTAAATACTACAAAAATAAAAAAAATGCAATTCAAATAAAAATCAGAATCAGAAGCCATAAAGGACAGAACTGACCATGAAGAAAAATAAATCAGTGTTATAAAGGAAAAGCTTAAGAAGCTCTCATAAAATGCAAAGGAAATTAAAATATCAAGAGACAAGATCGTAGCTATGAGAAAAAATGAAGACCTAATTAAGATAATAGATGTTTCTGAAGACACAGAAACAAATTTAAAAAAAATGAAAAGAAAAGTCTTTTCTGAAGTGAAAATAGACCTAAGCTTGCAGATCCAAAGGGCTCAAAAGTGCTAAGAGAAAAAATAATAGGGATATACCTATAGCAATACTGGTTAAATATTTTACTTTAAAGAAAGAGGAGAGAAGGGAGAGGGGAGACAGCCTGACTTGTCTGATGTCGGACCTCCCTATAATGCTCACAAGATGCAAAGGAACAATGTCCAGGAACTTGGTAAGATTGACTTGTGACTCAAGAATTCAGTTTCTAGACAAGATGCCATTTTGTATGAAGGCAACTAAATCAAAAGGTATTTTTCAAATATCTAAGAGCTCTGAAGATATGCCAACATGCAACTTTTCTGGGAAAAAAAAAATTACTCCAGGATGTATTCATTTGACTGAAAAAATATATCAAAATAAAGAATCCAAGAATGAAAAGGTTGTAACATAAATGTACTGGTAGTTAACACAAAACATGTTACATATAGAATTAAGTCCAAAATATTATAAATTGGATTATAAAGCAATGTAAATATCAAGAATACTTTTATAAGAAAATGCATAAAATTTTAAAATTCAATAGCAATACTATGGTATGAATTTTTAAATCCCAGATCATATAAACAAAATCTGAAGAGTGAAAAGAAGATGTAAGAGAACCAAAAGTAGGCTTATTCCTTTTCTTAAGGAAGAGGCAATTAGTACATGCAGTTTCACTTTTGACACTAAAAAAATAGAGATGGATTCAAATCCAAATTTTTCTAAACATGTATACCTTTTTAAAAACACGAAATACTATAATTTAAATCATCTCACCTCTATCTGTTATCCTCATGGACCACATTCCACCTCCTTAAAAGGCTTAAACACATGACTTAAGATCTTCTTACTCTTTCCTTTCCCATCTCCCATGATATTAATATCTGGGTTGAGGTCACCCAGGCCAAGAGTTCTTTACTTTTCTCAACAGCTTCCACATCCACTCCATATCACAAGCACACTCACATTTTGGATCTCATTATGAAACACTCATTGTTCCAACAGCAAGATCTCAAATTTGGTACTTCAGCTCTGACTGTAACCTCCCATCTCCCTCTTCCCCCAATCCCAACAACCATTTCACCTAATTATACCCCACTAACACTTGTAAGAGTCAAGCCCTCCTAAGTAACCCAATTCTTTAACCAACCCCTTCTAGCTGCCTTAACTCAGTCTAGCCAAGGGTCTATGGTCAGTCACATGAAGTTTCTGTCCCCTGTAGCTACTGCCCTGCATTTCTCCCTCTTTTAGCTGTACAAAATCTTGAATAAGTGATCTATACCCACTCCTGCTCTTCCTCCTTCCTCAACATCCACTTTTTTCTAATTTAACCCTTTGCAATTTGGAGTTCTTCTCTCTTTAATATTAAAACTACATTTTAGAAGATTTCCAACGACCTCAAAAATTTTGATTAACTCTTTGCAGTTATCATTCTTATTTCAGTCTCTTGTTTGTCATTCATTCAACAACTACTATTTGTTAAAATTGGTCCCAAGAATGCCAAAGTAAGTAACAACACTCCCATCATCCAGAGGCTGAGAGCCCCTAGGGTGAGGGAAGTATATAAACCAGGAACAGTGGTAAAACACCACAGATGGTACCAGAGAGGTATGTAGAGCTGAGGCAAGGGCCCAGTCTTAAAACGCAGCCACTGGCTCAGGGATGCTGTCATGGCAGAGCTCCTCAACTCACACACATCCCTTTCTCTCACCTTCCTTCTTTGGATCCCTTTCCTCCTCCATTTTCTGAAGTGTGGACATTTCTCACAATTTAGGTCCAAACTCTCTGTTCTTCTCACACAATGCACTTTCCCTTATAGACCCGATACATTCCCGGGGCAACCAAAAACAAGATCTAAAATCTGAGTCTAGAGCTCCTACCTCTAATCTGATGTTAAGTGCTTTTCTCTGGGAAACTCACCTCAAACTCACCAGCATCTCTAGCCCATTGCTCTATCTCTGTCAATAGAACCCACATTCTCTCATTACACAGATTCAAAACAGAAGTTAACTCTGCTCTATTTCCCCCTTCATCCAACCAAGTACTTAGACAGCCCCTAATTTCTATCCATGTCTTCTCTCAAACTCATGTTCATTTATAGTTTCTACCTCCTACTGTGGTTATGTGTAGACTTTCTTTTTTCTTCTTAGTGAATCTGACCATCCGTAAAAGACAAGAATTGATTAATTTCTTCTTTGTGTCTCTTATATCATCCAGCATAGTATATTGTATATAACAGTGAAATATTCAATAAATATGTCACTGAAGCTACCTTACAACAATTCTGCGGGGGCTTGAAAAGCCATGGAATGAAACTAGATCTTGCCTGGGATGTAGCCAAAGTCAGACACTGAGTCATGGACCACAAGAGCACAAAAGATCCCTCAGTCTCACCTCCTATATTTTGCGGGGGGGGGAGGCTATCCTAATCACCCATCCCTGTTCACACCAACATGACCACTCATCAACTCTGAGACCTTTAGGATGAGGATGCTTCAGGTTAGCACTCTGGCAGTCTGCCCAACTGATAGCAAACTGAAATTGGGTGAAGCAGAATTCCAGAAAACAGGCTTTTATCAAGTCCTCACAATCAAGTTCACAGCAGAGAAACTGAAATGGGAGATGCATTTTCCCATTCCCCCATGCAGAATACAAATGAGAATACTTTTGCAGCCCCAGATATAAATAGTTTCCACTCTCAACCAAAAGCCTCCATTCTTATAGTATTTAACAAACAGAAAAGCGGTTGTAACAAAAACCTCATCCTAGAGAACAGCTTGTCACCAACTAGAGGCTAGACTGAAACAAGGCATCTAGTTCAAAATCAAAATACTGCCATGAAAAGACTCCATTCCCAGACACAGGAGCTAACGCACCACCTCTGGCAGTATGTACTTGCTGATTCATGCCAAAAAATTTTTACTGAAATTGGAGCAACCGACAGTACAGGGAATCTTAAACCAACTCTTTGGGCTCATCAGTTATAAAAGGAGAGCTGAGAGAAAATGTGGTTGGTTTTATTTGACTCATGTCCACCTAACTTCCATTGTTCACTTCTGCTTAGCATCCCAAAGCACTATTCCAAGCCCAAGCTAAAATTACATTTCTGGGTTAATAACAAGCACAGGAAAATAAATCACGTCTGCCCTAGGAGTGAACCCAAACCAAAAGCTGCCAGAGAGGAATTTGTGAGTTGAGTTTAGAGGCAACTTTAATTCTGAAGGAAATGAACCTTTAAAAAGAAAATTCAAATAACAATCTATGTAGACAAAACATTAATCTACACTGCTTTAATTAATTTGGGAGCCTTTTATAACTTTTTTTTTTTCTTAAGTGGATATCTGCCAGAGCAGAACTTCTCTCATAAAATGGCTTGAGGCCAAATACAGTAATAGTAAAGACTTTTGTGCTCAGGCTTCATCAAATCCTTAGGTTTATTTCCATTTCCTAAAGGAACATCCAACTACTCAGACATCTTTATAACAAAATTCCTATAAAAAAGTAAACCATTTGCCCAACTCCCAACACCAATTTCTTTCTTCCACCTGGGCTTTAGTTCATCCAGAAGAGTGGTAGATTTGAATACTGTTCTAGATGGCCATGTCAGGTGAAAAGACTAGATCAGAACACAGTTCTGTCCATAACTGATGTGGAAACCACACCACAAGAATGCCAACATGCTCTCTTCTAGTGAAACAAACCCAAGGTCCCCTGTACAAATAGTTGCAAATCTATCCCTCTACCACCCCATATCAGAGAGGATACTCCTACATAGTAGCAGCAGTGCTAATACCTATAGAACATCTTCATTTTCAATTTAAAATTTTCTGGTAGCACTTAAAAGAAAAAGAAACTGATGGAGTCAACTTCAATATCATATTTTATTTAACTCAATATATCCAAAACACTATCATTTTAGTATATAAACCAATATTTAAAACATTATTAGTGAGACATTTGCCTTTGTTTTTCATACTAAGTCTTCAAAATCAGGTATTTTACAGCTGCAGCGCACCTCAATTCGACCTGTCACACTTCAGATACTCAATAGCAAAAAATGGCTAATGACTACCATATCAAACAGCGTGGATCTGGAATGTTTTATGTGATAAGTGCAATTTACAGTTGTAATTGTAATTTATAATTACTATTAGATATAATTTAATTTACATGATAAATGAGAGGCTCAAAAGGTTTTTAATTGCACCATTTATTCTCCCAAATACCCCAATAAAGTAACTAAGAGATGTTAGTTCCATGGATAGCAAATAAAGCCTTCTGAAGAAAAGGAAGCTGACTCATTTATCCCAAACCAAGCCATGAAAAGACTCGGAAAAAATTTCTGGTCATCTTGATGCCCAGAACTTGCTACTAAAGACCAAACCTTCTCTGCATATGTATTTATAAAACAACATAGTACCTATCAGGCAGTCTCATTAAAAACTTATAAATATAATGCTAAATGTTAACTACACTGGAATTAAAATACAAAACTTAATTTAAAAAAACATGGCAAATTCACAAATCTCCTTTACTTCAAATTGATATCTAGTTTCTTCAGCTATATAATCCCATCCATTCTTTTTCAGATACCTGGAAAATTCATTTCTTTCCTAGTAGACTAACTCCAACCTTCTTTTTCGATTGTCTCAAAGCGAGACAAAACAGTTCATGCTTCAACTCTATAGCTATGAATTATAGGGGGAAGTCTGAATAAAGTTGCAATAAGGCTCTTGGATATAGTGAAAAAATCTCCAGACTGAATATAAAATATTCATTCGATATTGACTTCTAATTTCCAAGTATCCAGGAAAATTTCTAAAATGGGAAAAAAATAAAGAATAAATCAACACATCCTAGAATAATAAAATTATAAATTGAACATTGTCTATTAAAAAGATTCAAAATCCTTAAAAAATAAAAAATAAAAAAGGACAACCCACAGAGTCAATTTGTATAGAAAAAGACCACAGATTTGAGCACAGACTTGGGGTTCAACAAAGCTAGATTCAAACCCTAACCCAACCACTATGTGCCTTGAGTAAACTGTTTAAACCTTTTGCACATCCACCATCATCTGTAAAAAGGGTATTTAATAAACTCTACCCCTAATACGGTTAACACAAAGATTACACAAAATAAAACACTGTAATTAGCACAGTATTTGGTTACTAATAAACATTAGTTAACTCCCAGCCCCTAACCCCATTCATTTCTTTAATTTGTACAAAGCAGAAAATACTAATCTGAATTTATAGCTCTGATATCAATAGAAATAGGAATGCTATGACTCCCAATTTTTTTTCTATTCTTCTCAGAATGAGGTGAGGGCTGGGATGGTGAACAGTTCAGCTGTATGATACTGAAAACAAAGGTATAGAGAGAGCTCTAGTAACTGGTATCATCAACAACAGTTCAGTCATCCTATAACTCGGTATTTCCCTCACCTCAAGAATATAATAATGCCAATATTAACAGGGTGAGCATTATCACTGAGGAATGTACAGTGTAGTAAAGGAATCCAGAGGAGAATACCTAGCTCAGCCTGGAGAGGTCACAGAAAGTTCCTTGAAGGAGGCAGCCACTTGACCTGAGCCAGGCAGGCAAAATTGGTGAGGACAATAGGGAGAGGAATAGAGAAGGGAAATCTGTAGAAAAGGAATGGTGTGAGTGAAGACATAGGATGCAGTAGATACAGGAGAACTGGAAGCAGTTCTTATTGTGTTGGATGCATGAGAAGACTGGAGAAGCAAACAGGGTTGAGACCAGGAAGGAATTCATATAGCAGAGGAAGGACCTCGGACTCAATCCCGTTAGTGATGGGGATAGCAAAAAACAAGGCTGCTGCTGGAAATCAAATAATTGGTATGAGTGAAAAAAAGGAAGGAAATCTGTGGTGGGAAACCAAAGACTGAGAGTCACTTTAAAATACAGCAGATCAAAAGAAATAAATATTGCCACATTGAACTTATCCAGAAATCCGCCATTCTTTCTAGAAAATACAAAAACACACGGAGAAAGAAACATGTTATAAGGACTTTCATAAAAAGAGGTACTTATTAAACATCCTGGGGTAAGAAATTTTGATAAAATATCATTTCATTGGGAAAACTTTCCCCAAGATTACACCTTCCTAATTAATATCAAAGCATAAAACGGAGTATAGCATCAAAGAAAATTCAGCAATGCAATCACAGTATCATTTAATCTTCATTGGCATCAGAAGCCCTAATACCATGTACAACAAAGGAGAGATTAGGATGGAATCAAGCTCCTACAAGCATCTCATCCAGCCCAATACCACTGTAAGGACCATTAAAAAAGAGAAAAATGTAAATCTTTCCAGTTATTACTGTCATGTAATGAACTTCACAGTAATTTCTTTGAGTTGAAAAGAAAAATGGCCTCTGGAAAAAAATCTACCAGAGAAATGGCAAAAGCTAAAGAGAAGAGAATATGACAAAAGTGCAGAGTGTTGGGAGTGAAGTCCTAGGATCAAGACACCAAGAAGAAATTCTAGGGAGGTCCAATTCTAGGGAAACCCAGTGGGAAAATATTAAAAAGGACAGCCTGGAGATTAAAATCAGAAGTGTGTGCCCTTCCAGGAAATATTACTAAAGTTTAAACCCTTTTAATCTTTTTCTATTCATAGTGTACAGCTCTAAAGAGTACTCTAAATAATTAGCTCCTACAGATAAGGGAAAGCAATTTGGAGATTCTAAAGAACACCAGGTAGTAATGGCAGCAATCGAACATCCCTCACTGGTGCTGAAGTTTCTTATTTTTTTTTTTTAAGATTTTATTTATTTATTTATTTGAGAGACAGAGAGAGTGCACGCTCAAGAGAGCACAAGTGGTGGCGAGGGAGAAACAGGCTGCCCATCGGGCAGGGAGCCCGATATGGGGCTCAATCCCAGGACCCCGGGATCATGACCTGAGCCAAGGCAGCCAAGTAACTGACTGAGCCACCCAGGCGACCCTAAAGTTTCTTCCGTATAACATTAACTTATTCTTGGGTTTCCACATTAAATCATCGAGTTCTCTCAAAAAGGCTTAGTTCTTAGTCACTTAATCAGTTCTTAATTGTTTCCACTTTCAGTTAGATAAATAGATATAAACAGAAATTAGAACCAAATGCCTACATAAAATCACTTAACTTTCAAAAATAAGTGGAAAATCTGCGTAAGACAACATCAGACACTTCAAGAGGTTGTAAAATTAAGCAAGACTAATGTCTGAGGCCTAAAAATCTATTCTTATCCTATGTGCAAAAAGGGATACATGGGGCGCCTGGGTGGCTCAGTCACAGGGGGTTTGCCTTCGGCTCAGGGTGTGATCCCGGCATTATGGGATCGAGCCCCACATCAGGCTCCTCTGCTGGGAGCCTGCTTCTTCCTCTCCCACTCCCCCTGCTTGTGTTACCTTTCTCGCTGGCTGTCTCTGTCAAATAAATAAATAAAATCTTTTAAAAAAAAAAAAAGGGATACATAAAAGGAAAAAAATAGAAATGTAGATGGGTGTCATAAAAATAATGTCATCAAGGGTGCCTACTCAACCCTTTGCATTATTATAGGACATGGCAATAAGATGAGATAGATTTCTGTCCATGAATAAGCTCTGAACTCTTGTAGTGTGTATAACTTATATTTTCACTTTTTAGTTGGAAGAAAGAAGAGTATTTTAATAGCCTTTCATATAATTATGATTATTGTTTGATACTATGCCTAAACCTAACAAGTTGTAGTTTCTTTTTTCCCCCAGCTTTACTATTTTTGACATACAACATTGTATAATTTTTAAGTATACGAATGTGAAAAAAATATACAGTGTGATGATTTGATATATGTTTATATTGTGTGTAGCAAAATGATTACCACAATAAAATTTGTGAACACATCAATTACTTTCCATAGTACCTATTTTTTTTATAAGTGTGGTGAGAACATTTATATTTTCATAGTTAATTGTGTTCTTTTCCTTTCAAATATGTATTAAGTATCTGCTATATCCTAGGCAATGTGCTGCTTTTCCCATACCTCAGAGTCTATCAGTAATGCTCTTCTCCCGTATCTGCCATAGCACCTTAGCATGGTGCTGAGGTACTGAGTTCAGAGCAGTGGCCCAATAAATACCTGTGAAAATATTTTTTCTTTAAGAGCATAGGAGAACATATGGGGTTAGCACTATACCCAGTAATGTAGCACAGAGACCCTTGCAAAAGGTGCCCACCTTCAATAACAGCCTGCCTCTGGTTACCAATCCATGCCCCATTCTGACTGATTGACCACAGTGTACATACCTGTCCACTGAGGGGGGCAGCGACAGTTGTAAGTATTAACCCCATCCACACAAACCCCTCCATTCTGACACTTGTGGTTAGGGCAGTCATCAATATTCCGCTCACAGGTGATCCCTTCAAAACCTGGATAGGGAAGAATAAGAGAAAATAATGAATTCTCATGCAGAAGTAAGTGGTCAGCTCTTCTACAGAACACGGTCATCAGAACAGACTCACTATATGATTTCAGTTCAGTAGCCAGCAGCTGGTCAACCCAGGCCTCACCATACAAAAAATTGCCCAATCTTCTGTCTTCTCTTGCCTCAAGGGAAGCTAGACAGTTAAAGTGACTCATTATGCCAATGACATACCTCCACAGTTACCTCACAAGTATTTCAAAGTGTTTTTATGAAATAAAATCCCAGTGAAGATAAATGTCTACATAGATAACTATTCACTGGTTCTTTAAAAAGGGCGGGGGGGGGGAATATCAGATTTTCCCCAGCTCCATGCTAGATTAATGGGAAGAATAGACAAAAGATCATCTAATTAAATTTAAATCACTTTTCTTCTTAGGATGTTTGCTTGGGAAAACTAGGTGGGGGCAGGGAACATAAGAAAAGTATTGAGCTCACAGTCTAAAGATATGGGTCAAGTTCCCATCTCACTACCTATAAGCTATTTAACACATGGTAAATTACAAACTCTGAATTAGCTTCCTCATCTGTAAAATGAGGCTGATTCCACCTGCCCAACCTGCCTTTCTAGATTGTTATAAGTGCCATATCATGAGTAAAGTACATTATAAATATTATAAAGCTATTTGAAATTGGGGTGGCATTATTAATTAAACTTAACAACCCCTCAAACTTCATCCTCCTCTCCACATTTATGGCATTACTTCCTTCCTCTTCATTTTTCCCTTTTGTGAAAAATGAAACCAACACACCAAACTTCACCCTTACTGCCCACAGTGTGTTTATCTGTAATTTATACATCAAGCTTCTTCCTTTTTTCTCCTTGGCTACCAAATCCCTTACCTATTAAAATAGAAAACTACCAGCTTTAAAACTGAATGTTCAACTGGTCATTCTCCTATTTGAAATATAGTATGACTAAGTATTTGGCCTCTTCAAAATGTCCCTAAGGTTCTTCTTCTCTCACTCGAAACACTTATTGGGTCTTATACCAGGCACTGGGGACGTAACTGTGAGTAAAAAAGAATGTCCCTGCTTTGGGGGTATTTACAGCCTGGTGAGTGGGACAGACAGCAATCACACCTTGCTTTATTCATTCCTACCACAAGCCACTGTGATAGTCTACATCTGCTCTGTTACAATGCAACATGGCTGGTTTCTCTGAACACAGTGGCAGTCATGTAAATGGGTATGAACCAAGTGGCAAAAAAAAAAAAAAATTACTAACATCAAAGGAAATCACTTCATAGAAGATGGGGATAATTGAAAGCTTGACTAAAGAGAATTCTATTTCTCTAGGCATCTGGTATTCAGTCCATTCAAGCAGATGAATCACTAAGTAAGCCTGAGAAAGACTGAAAATTTTTATAGACTCAGATTTTTAAAAATTTATCGTATTACTCATATATCTGTTTAATTGTATGAAAGTCTTACAGATGAACTCACTCAGAAAATTCTGGTTTAAGCCCACCCATTAACTAAGATAAAGTAAGGGCAAATCTACAGATCCACCAAGCAGCAGTGTCTGAATGAAAACTGAGGTCTTTGCTCCTACTCTAGCACTCTTAATAGAAACATTCCTCAGAAAAGTTAAAGACAGAGTTTTAGAGTGTGGCTCCTGGCCCACCACTGCTGGAACCTGTGTGGTCTAGTGGTATTCTGGAACTGGTAACTTGATCTCTCTGGTGACTAAGACTAATATGGTTGACGACAGTGTCAGGGAGGTAATAAAGCCCTGGTAGCCAAACTATTAAACTGAAACTGTGACCCTGAATTTATATTAGCCAATGCTACAACTAACCAAATTCACCAACCACAGACAGATTAAGAAAGCAGAAGCATTTCAGCATAACCACAACTATAAGAAGTGACATGTTTTCTTTTTATGACTATTTTCAAGGTAGTTCTTCCCTGTCAAAAGTAAGTAGGTAAGAAGGCAGGTTGCTAAGAGTTAATTCATGATTAAAGCATGGCCTCTGGGGCCTAGGTTCAACTTTCAACCTTCCCATGTAATAGGTGAGTGAACGGGGCAAGATACTGGAACTTTCTTTCCTCTGTTAGGGAATTAACAGGGTCTACCACAAAGGGTTACTATAAAGAATAAATTAGATACACAGAGCACTTAATTCAGTACATGGTGCTGGGACAACTGAACATCTACAGGCAAAAGAATATATTGGACCTCTTTCCCATACCATAACACAAAAATTAACTTAAAATCTAAGAGTTAAAATTATAAGACTCTCATAAGAAAACATAGGAGTGAAGCTCTACGACTTGGCCTAGGCAAAGCTTTCATAAATATGAACAAAAGCACAAGCAACAAAAGAAAAATTAGGAAGTTTGGACTTCATCAAAATTAACAACATTTGGGGAGAGGGGTGGGAGAATGGGATAGGCTGGTGATGGGTATTAAGGAGGGCACGTATTGCACAGTGCACTGGCCGTTATGCACAAGTAATGAATCATGGAACTTTACATCAAAAACTAGGGATGTACTGTATGGTGACTAACATAATATAATAAAAAATATTATTATTAAAAAAAGATACCATCAAGAAAGTGAAAAGATAGCCCACAAGATGAGAGAAAATATTTGTAAATCATTTATCTGATAAGAGACTTGGATCCAGGATATATAAAGAACTCTTACAGCAATAATAAAAATACAGTATAAATAATATAATAATAAAGAGGCAAATAGCCCATTGTAGAATGGCAAAGGACCTGAATAGACATTCCTCCAAAGATGATATATAAATGGCCATAAGCACATGAAAAGATGCTCAACATCATTAGCCATCACAGAAATGCCCATCAAAACCACGATGAGATGTCATTTCATACCAACTAGGATGGCTATAATCAAAAAGACAGACAATAACAAGTATTGGTGAGGATGTGGAGAAATTGGAACCCTCATATACGCCTGGTTGAAATATAAAATAGTGTGGCCACTTTGGAACAGTCTGGCAGTTCCTGAAAAGGTTAAACAGAGTTGCCATATCACCCAGAAAGTCCTCTCTTAAACATAGACCCAAGAGAAATGAAAATATATGTCCACACAAAAACCTGCACAAAAATGTTCACAGTGGCATTATTCATAATAGCCAAAAAAGCAGAAGTAGCCCAAATGTCAACTAACTGAGGAATGGATAAATAAAATGTGGTGAGCACTGAGTAATGCATAGGATTGTTGAACCAATGTTTTACACCTGAAACTAATATAACATTGTATGTTAATCATACTTCAATTTTTAGAAAGTAGGGGAAAATGTGGTAAATCTATGATGGAATATTATTCAGCCATGAAAGGAGTGAAGCACTGATACCTCCTATAACATGAACGAATTTTGAAAACATTAGGTGAAAGAAGCCAATCACAAATGATCACATACGTTTCCATTTATATGAAATGTCCAGAACAGGCAAATCTATAGAGACAGAAAGTAGATGAGTAGTTCCCTGGTGCTGGGGGAGAATTAGGGACCAAGGTAATGTGACTACTGATGGTACAGGGTTTTTTCTGGAGTGATAAAAATGTTCTAAAATTGATTGTGGTGATGGTTACACATATCTGTGAATACGCTGAAAACCCCCGAATTGTACACTTCCAAGAGCAAATTATACGGTATGCAAATTGTATCTCAATAAAGCTATTACATTAGGGGGGAATACACTTAAAGTAACAAAGCCTGATGCATAATAAGTGATCTATACATATTAGCTAATACTATTACATATGAGTAGAATCAAAACAGCCCTTAGAAATTATCTACTCTAATCCCTTCATGTTAAAAATGAAGAAGTTGAGGGCCATATGGCTGACTTATCAAGTTTACATGGCTAGTAGGTAGGAGTCAGTACTGAACCAGTTTTAATCAGTATGCTGTCTTGGACCCCAGAGTTTCCTAGCAAAAATCTGCAAAACTAACCTAAGGTTAAAATCTCCCATGTCTGAGAAAACTCGGGCCAAATCAGTTCTCCTCCAGAGTTAAGACAGGATTTATGCTTTAAAAATAGAGATCCAGACCTCTTTTTGGAAATAGCTAGCAAATTCTTGTAAGAAAGTCCACCCAAGGAGGGGAGGTGGTGGTAAGGGTTATATGAATACGTTACAGTGCAATCACTTCTTAAAAATGTATTTTAAGGTTCTAGGGGAAAGGGAAACAGACAAGTCTCCAGACCTGTGGGTGGGATGGGTGTAGCAGACTTACAAAGAGGCTCACATGATCATACTAAAAGGAGTCTACTGCTTAAAGCCAATTCACATCCTTAAAAGGCCAAAAGGAGAGAAATTAAACTTAGAAGGAACATTTTAAGACTGTGCTGTTATAAAACCATGGCCCACGTAACTGATAAATGATGACAGTGAGGGTGGGGAGCAGAAAAGAATCTTTTGAACTTGTCATCCCACACAGAGAACAGCATCTCTGAAGAAAGCATCCACATCTTTCCATTTTCATACACTGGGATGTGTGAGGATGGAAAGCCTTATGGAGAGACACAAAGAAGAGAGCAGACAGAGGAAGATAAGATGACACAACTAGGATGTTCTCAAACCAGGCTAAGAGTCCTCCGGAAGAGCTTTAGTCCACAGCGATAGAAGAGTGAGGGGAAAAAAACAGGAATGTCTGAAACTGGACAAAGGCAAAAAAAAGCTGCAAGTCTACTTTCTCCTCCAAGCCCCCAAGAAGAAATCTGTCATAAAAGCAAACCGCTCCCATATCTGTCCAGTTGGTTTTCTTGGCCAACACCTTCCATTCTCTAAATGGGCCCAGATGAGCTTGCTGACCCTCATGACTGGCCCATGTATCCCTGGGCCCTACCACCCACCCAGGCTGCTGCTCCTACATGCCTCTCCTGATATCTCCCTAATGATCTCCACTCTTCTGAATTCATCACCGAAAAAGTAGAAGAAATGAATAAGGTGAATCAAAAGAAAGAAATTCGGTATATATATTTCTTAAATTATGGAATACAATAATTCTCTTTTCTATCACATTCAATTCATTCATTTGTCAAATATTCACTGCGTCTAAATTTTGTGCCACACACTAAGTTGGTATTGGGAGGAAGAGTTAAAATGAGAGTGTCTACTGGGAAAGATGAACAAATAAACAATCAGTTTGATACATGCTGTGCTAGAGGTATACAAGTTACCAAAAGACCTTGGGGAAAGTCTCCAATCCCCATGGGGACTGGGAACATAGAAGGCATTTCAGTGAAAGAGGTGCCTTTGACACATCATAAAGAATAAGTTCTAGGGGCACGTGGGTGGCTCAGTCAGTTGAGCATCCAACTGTTGATTTTGGCTCGGGTCATGATCTCAGGGCCGTGGGATGGAGCCCCGTATCAGGCTCTGTGCTCCGGGTGGAGTCAGCTAGAGATTCTCTCTCTTTCTCTCTCTCCCTTTGCCCCTCCCCCACTCACACTCTCTAAATAAATAAATAAAATCCTTTTTTTAAAAAAGAATAATTTCTATATAAAAAGGCAAGGTGGGCATGGGAAGGTGACAGAAAGCTAAGGAGATAGCATGGTCCAAACTACTGAGCACAGGAGAACTGGAAAGACTTCCAGGAACATCAACTAAAACTGGAACTAAAATAATGCACCCTGGAAAGTGGTATGATCGTTTCTGCATCAGCTCCAGAGAAATCTGCCAAAGTATGACTAGTATAATACCCAAGAGAAAGTTACATGCCCCTACATGAGAATACAAAAGGGAATTATTTCTAACAGTTTTTAAGCTCAGACACAAAAGCCACAAAATGGGCTTAAGCTTTATTTTAATGATATAGGGGTATCACATATAATCAGCCTGTAAAGTACAGAGGTAGTTCACAAAGAATAAGCCTCCATTGTTTGGAGAGGACAGATCAGACAGCTTTTTACGAAATTTTTTAAAAATCATAAAGGAATAGAGAGGTATAGGAGAGAAAGAAAAGTAAAGTACATTGAGGACTTGCCAACCCAAATGTGAACTCACAAGGCACAGCCAACAGATCCAAACAATCTACTGTTCTCTGATCATCTGTGCTACTTTTTAAAATATTCACAAACACAGAAACAGCCTAATTCATTCTCCCTCCACTATTTGGCCCTAACCGCAAAATACTGGGAATCGATGATCCAATAATTTATTTTCTATGTTGCTCTTACATTAAAATTATTTGGGCTGAGTGTCCCTCTTCAGGGCTTCTGCTAAAGACTTATTTAATGGTAGCCCACAAAGGATCTGGATTATTAACAGCTGATCATCCAAGGAGAAGATGAAATATGGTTCCTTGGTGTGATTCGATTAGTTCCCTCTTGAATATATTCCTTTTTTCTTCCCTCTGTGGAGAAACACTTCTTTCTCTGTTACACAAGATGAGTCACTTTTGCAGTTTTAATTCCCTCTCCATGAGTCTTACAGTAATACTCAAATACTAGACTCATATTACTCAACCATAAAAAGGAAAGAAATCTTGCCATTTGTGACAACACGGATGGACCTAGAGGGTATTATACGTTAAAAGAAATAAGTCAGACAGAGAAAGACAAATACCATATCATTTCACTTATATGTGGAATCTAAAAAACAAAACAGACTCTTAAATATAGAGAACAAATCAGTAGTTGCCAGAAAGGAGGTAGAGGTGGGAGGATGGGCAAAAGAAGTAAAAGGGATGAAGAGGGACAAACTTTCAGTAATAAAATAAATACATAACGGAGGTGAAAAGAACAGCAGAGGGAATATAGTAACATCGTAACAGTGTTGTATGGGGACAGTGACTACACTTACTGTGGTGAGCACTGTATAATGTATAAAGTTGTCGAAACACTATGTTGTACACCTGAAACTAATATAACATTGTATGTCAACTATACTTCAATAATAAAAATTTAAAAATCAACTCAAAGTAACTATAGTGTCCTTTGCAGGAAAAGAAGTATAACTTGACCATTTGAATAGTCACTAACTTATGTGTCGTTCACTGACTTTCAGAGTTGAAAAGGACTCTGAAATTCTTTTTTTTTTTTTTTTTTAAAATTTTTTTTTTTTTTTTCGACGGGGATAGAGACAGCCAGCGGGGGGGGGAACACAAGGAGAGGGAGGGGGAGAGGNGAAGAAACAGGCTCCCAGCGGAGGAGCCTGATGTGGGGCTCGATCCCATAACGCTGGGATCACGCCCTGAGCTGAAGGCAGACGCTTAACCGCTATGCCACCCAGGCGCCCCAGGACTCTGAAATTCTTATCCAGTACCAGAGTACACAAGAACTAAAGGAGAAGCCACACTAAGTCTAGGAAGTATGGTACCAGGAAGAAAATGACAAGACCAAAATTACATTCTCAATACTATGATATTATACTAAACTCACTTGGTTGATAAATATTTGTGTGCCTGTTATGAACTTGGCACTGTTTTGGGGGGCTTGGGATACATCACTAAACAAAAACAACGATTCTAGCTTTCACTCTGAAGAGGGGAAGGGGCGGCAGAATTTGGAAAAGACAGACAATAAACAATAGACATAATGAAGTAAATTATATAGTGCAAATTATATACTAAGCAGATGATAAGCGTTACAGAAAAAGAAAAGAAAAAGTAGACCAGGGCCAATAATTAAGGGGAGAGGGAGATGGTTACTATTTGAAATAGGGTGATTAGGGTAGGCCTCAATTAAAAGTGCAACAACTTGAAATGTGGCAGGAAGCACACACGGGAGTTGCTTAATACCATAACAAGCCTTTTTCCCTCCTGCTGACTTGGTTTCTCCATTTTTAGAACTGAAACAATGATTCTCCTCAAATAAGGGTGTTATTTACTTTGAGATAGTGATTATTATTTTAAGTAACATTTTAGTCTCTTGAATAGTGTGCAGCACAATGGAAGGAGGGGCAAGGAGAATGGTATTGCATTATGAAAAGGACTTTCTCAGAAAAAATAATCTCCAGGCACTATTTCCCTATATGGAAATAAAGTTAATACTTTCCAAACTCCACCTGGGACATAAAAACAATGAGCATAAAATCTTACAAATTGTGTAAATACATACTGCATCATCTATTGTTTTGAATTCTCTTTAAATTTCTTTTTATACATTGTCTAAGCTGATGTCATCTGTTTTAGATCATGCGACCCCAAAAGGCAAGAACTAGTCTACTTAAGTATCTTAAACGTCTGCATGGTGCCATACATAGGCTGGTATGTAACAAAGAGTATTTGATCATAATTAGAAGTATCTCCTACTTTTTTTTTTTAATCCAAACATGTCAAAGCGTTTAACAAAAAGTGTCACACATTTTCAAAGTACCTTCAGGGATAGACAAGCAGTGCAGTATGATGCAGTAAGATGTAGAGGCTTTAGAAATAACGTCTCTGGTTTTCAGGCCTCAGCCTTACCACATGTTAGCTGTGCAACTTTGGGTAAAACTTAACATCTCCAAACTTGAACTGTGGGTAAATCATTTAACATCTCCAAACTTGAGCTATTTCACCTGGGAAAACTAGAAAAATAATACCTTTCCCCAAGGTTTTTGTATAATTGAGCTAATGGAGGCAGAAGTACCTGGCACAGTGCCTAACTCATAAAAGGCATTGGATAAATGTTAGTTTTCTCTTTGCCAAATCTTCTCCCCCGCCCCACATCCCCATCCCGAACCCCAACACAGACACACACACACACACACACACACAGGCACACTTCATTAGTGAGTAAACAAATGTCTTGCTTTAAATTACAAGCAGAGCGTAAAAGACAGCCAAGATCTCCTTACTTCATCCCACGAGCCCTGGCAGCCTCTCAGCTGTGGAATCCCTGGTTATTTCCTTTCTCAAGGAGGAGATACTATTCTGGTTTGACAGATCCTTTCCTGGACACACTCTCAGAATTCCCTAAGGTTCTTATCGTGGCTAATGGATAACAATGCAGAGACTATGGGAGTGAACAATCACTCTCTCTTAGCTAAAAACTTCCTTTATTGACTTCTCTGACTTCCCGTCAGTATTTCTCTGCCAAATCAACCTCTTGTTCTGGGCAACTATTAAAAATAATTTTCTTGAAACGAAAAAACACATTTAGCTTTCAATAATAAATCACGCTAATCTCAATTATTAGCCACTTAGACTGTTAGATTATTAGAATATGTGTAAAATTAAATTGTTTACATGTCTCCTTCTTTAACCCTTAGAATATGGCCAAAAAATATGGGAGTGAAGAAAGATATCTTTTAGTTATTTCTTCTACAAGATAATGTGGATGACAATAATACTCAGTCAATAAAATTTACTTAGTGTCTACAATGATAGCATTACCTATTCTTCATTGAAAGAGAAACTGAAAGCAATACATTTAATAGCTTGTTCTTGTGGCTTACAGTTAAATGGGATAAAGTTTTTTATTATGTGGCAGAATCCTGTATCACTCTTTTCCAACCACATAGCACAGTGCCCAGAAAACAAGTGGCAGTCAATAAATTTTTACTGAATGAAATGAATTAATTACCATTTGGTTTTATACCAAGAACCAACATACGACCTTTAATCCCCAAAAGATAAAACACGCAATCCCATTATATGTGAAACACATCCACAACACCAGAATCTAAGATTCTCATTTTCTGAAAGAGTAGCTAGAACAACTTCTTTCTGAGGCAATTCTGCTTACTTAGCACTTTATTCCCCCCTACAGTTTTCCTTCTTTTGTTTTTGAACTAAGGATATTTGTATAAAAACGGAATCTTTGTTGCTTAGTAATTCATCTGCTCCAGCTGCTTGTGTTCTGTTCCCAATCAAAATTCTCGGTTTTCAACCTCCTCGTCATTTTTACAAGAGGTTAGCGAATTGGCTGGGCTTGCTCCTTTCTCCATCTCTACAAAATCCTGGGCCCCAAGCTCCCATATATTGCTCTTTTCTTGGCTTCTATTTTGTAGTTATGTCTGGATGTGCCATACCTTATCTATCAGCATGCATCAAGAAGTACCCATTGAGTAACACAGCATTACCCCAGTTCCAAAATTCTCTAGCTTCAAGTCAGAGCAAGGTTACTCAAAGTCAGAGAGGGTACATGGAGAGGGCCAGGAGCCCAGGGAACATTAAAAAGAGTACGCGGGTGCATTTAGGTAGGTAGGAAAATAATCTATTATTTCTTCAGAGGTGAAAGCATATAGGAAAGTTGATTACCTACTATTATTGCCAATTCAGTTTAAAGCGCTTTACTAATCACACATATTTTTCAACAGCTAATTCTCATTGTGTTCCCTTCCATTCCATAGGCCTATCTGTCTCTTTCTCAGAGCTGTTTCTCTTATTTCTTGCTGTTCCTCCAAAAAGGACAATAAACAATTTCCTAGCCACTCATCATCATAAACTCTGACATGTTAAATTACCCCCTACTCAGTTTATGAACCCTATTAGCTCATAAAACTCTTCCCTCACCAGCAACCCACCCCACACAAAATCCTTATTTCCCCTTCGTCCTGCTCAGAAGGATATTTCCTAAAGGAGCAACTGAGCCACTCCCACCACCTTCCTTCTGCACTGAAGGTGTTTTCCCCCAACCCCAAGACACTAGGGGCTCTCCTTACCTGGAAGGCAGTTGCATTCAAACGTGAAGTCACCAGTCTGCCGGCAGGTGCCACCATTGACACAGGGGGAGGGTGCACAGGGCACGTAGAGGCTGTCACAGTGCTGGCCTGTGAAGCCCTGGGGGCACTGGCACTGATAGGAACCTGGTAGGTTGAGGCAGGTGCCACCATGCTGGCACTGTCCTGGAATGTCACACTCATTGACATCAGTCTCACACTTCTGTCCTGTGAAGCCTGTAAGGCATTTGCAGGAGAACTGGTTGGCCACAGTGGTACAGGTACTTCCATTTGCACAGGGATGAGACAGGCAGGCATCAGTCCACTGGCACAGCTTACCTACGGAAGGAGAACAGAACTCAGTGCTCCCCACTGAAGTGGGAGCCAGCCTCATCCTCAACATTCCACGTCTCCCACCCATCCAACAGCTCTACTGTGTGGAGACTCCCTAAACTCACTGAACTTCACAGGAGGCCCAAACCAGAGCCTCCTCAAGATCAGCTGACACAGTCACTCCCTGGGGCCCTCGGGCAAATACAAAGACTTAGTGGAGCACACTGCAGGCTGTAGGCTAGTCATATGAAGCCCATCCTTACAGGATTCCAGCCATCCCTTCAGGGGCAAAGAAGGGTCTGGATCTCCCTACTGTCTCACACCTTGTCTTTGCATAAGCTGCGCCTCTGTTTGGAATGCCATCTTCCTTTTTGTTTACCTAGTGAACTTCCACTTGACAACTCTACTCATAAGTTACCATTGCCCTTCTCAGCTCCCTAAATCATTCTCTCTCACACACATATTTGCACATGTATATACACACCCCAAATTTGCTCTTTCCATTTAAATCACCCATAACATGGGCAGGGGCTGGATCCCTGTAGTAGGCTCTCAAAGCACGTCTTCTGAGTGAATAAAATGCACTGATCTTTTCCACAATATACAATTACTAAACAGACCTCTTATATGATAGAAACAAGTCAATGCTACTTTTATTTCCTTTAAACACAACCCACACACATATTCTGGGAAACATTTTAGTAATTGTGGTCTTGCTATAAATACTGCTTGATGTGTTTGAAGAGGATGAAGAATCTCTGGCTACTTATCTATGAAAAAAAACTAGAAGCTGTTATGAGAATAAAGGTCTAGAAAGGTAAGTCTTGTGGACTCTGAAGTAGGAAAATATAAGAGGAAGCCAGAAGACTCTGATGTGTTGGATCCTAAGGCATGTCTTTGAGGCAGAAAGACAGAGAAAAAAGAAAAATTCCCATGCTATTAGTAAATCTGGTATTCATATGGATTTTTGTTTTCATTAGCTTAAGCTTTTTGTTTTTACCTAAGATTACAAGAACCCCCTAAACTTGTTAGTATTCCAATTGGTTGTCTAGGTAAACATCCAAATATCTGACCCCCATAGAAAAACAAATGAAAGCCATGACAGCTTTTCTAAAAGGAAGAAGGAGGTGACACATGAGTACACAGAAGTGTTCTCTATCAAGGAATGTCACATCAAAGGGGAAAGGTACACTAAACATTTGGGCACAGCAGGGGCACCTGTGTGGCTCAGTCAGTTAAGCACCTGCTTTCAGCTCAGGTCATGATCCTGAGGTCCTGGGATCAAGCCCCATGTCCAGCTCCCTGGTCAGCAGGGAGTCTGCTTCTCCCTCTGCCCCTTCCCCCACTTACGCGTGTGCACGCGGTGCTCTCTCTCTCCCACTCTCAAATAAATAAATAAAATCTTTAAAAAAAAGACAAAACAAAACTGGGCACAGCACATGTATCTCAAGATGTTAAGCAGAGAGAAAAAGAAGGAACTAAAATTCTTCTTCCTATTTTTTCTTCATTCCTCTGAGAGGAACTTACCTACAGTAGAGAAGAGATAAAAATGGTTCCTTCTGGCAACTGTGTGTATAGAGTATTTGCCTACAACTGAAACTGAAAGGTCCCTGAACCTGTGCTATGTACAGGCACTAACTTCCCACCTCTGTTTCTTCCACTATGAGTGGAGATAAACCCAAGAAGGTCTGACTAGGTGGGGTATAAGGGCTACCGCAAAACCAAAAGGGTAAACTTAACTGTTGTAATTCCTATAGACAGACAAAAGTGGCAGATGTGTGAAAATAATCAGAGCCCTGCAAAACACCAAGAAGAGATCCTTTTAATGGCAAAGAAAGAAGTTTTAATATGGGGATCATTTCAGAGTAACATTTTAATTATTAAGAAGACATTACTGCCATTTTCACTAGTCAGGATTAAAATGTTTTAAATGGCTATGCCTTCCCTTTGCTTGTGGAGCAAAACAATTCAAAACTGACAATCAGGAAAAAATTATTCTTTTAACCACCAAATCTCTTCAATGAATCACAACAATGCTGTCATGGTCATGATGAAGATAATGGACCATCCTAACTATCCTCTACCACCACCACCATCTTTTAGTGAAAAATCAATAAAACAAGTATTCCAAACTAACCAATCCAGTCTAGTTTACTGAGTATGTTTTTAATTTTTGTTCATCAGAGTTACAGAATTGCTAATGTAGCGGGCAACAAGATATTGAATGGTTCTGCTTTCCTCATCTAACTTAACAAACATCTATGGTTCATTTTGAATAAAGCTCAGACCCACCTTTGAAGAACTCACAATCTAGTCAGATGAGAGACATATAAAAAATATTACAATAAAATGTGATACATAAGATAATAGAACATAGAGACTGCTTAAAGGAATCACAAAAAAAAAGTCACTAAGACAGAATTTTAAATAACATTGGGCAATCACCAATTGTAAAAGAGGGCATTTCAGGCAAAGGGGTGTGCAACAGCATGGAGACAACAGGAAATATGACATTTTCAGGAAATGATGAGAATGTTGGTGTGACTAGAGCTAGATGCTTGTGGGAAGTAAAGCTATAAAAAGATGTAAGGCCGAGACCATGACAGGCTATGGAAGCCATGTAAAAGGGTTTGCAGTTGTCTCTACGGATGATAAAAAGTCATTAGACATTGTAAGCAGGTGAGTTTGTGAGATGACTGGCATCCACGATCAAAGATGTGGCAATGGGACAGATGAACAAGATGGGGAGAAAGTAAAAGCAAGGAAACCAATTAGGAAACAACTGCAGAAGCCCAGGTGAGGGCTGAGCTGTCACCAACATGGACAGGATAGACCTCAACTGCAGAGCAGGAGAGGAAATGGAGAAGAGTAAACAGGTGAGAGGTGCTTCAGGGGCTAGGTTAGGGGCCTGACTCTAAGTGAGGTAAGGGAGAGGGGGATCTAGTTTGAAATACATGGACTATACATCACTACCACCCCATTTATATCAAAATGTTGAATGTGAGGTACTTGTCAAGTTTCCAAGGATAATATGCAGCAGATAGTTAGAAATATGAGCCTGAATGTCAGGGTAGGGGTGGAGTGAAATGGATGACTATAAGAGTCACCAGCAACTGATGAAGATAATGACAGCTGAAGCCACTGGAGATAGCTGGGGGAGCTGTGATAAGGCTCAAAAGAGGGCTCAAAACAGAGCTCCAAGGAACACAAAAATTTAATGGATGAGGACAAGGCAATGCAGAAGCAAAAGGAATAGTCAGAGTACAGAAAACCAGAAAAACCAGGGCCCTGAATGTCTAGGGAGAGATTTCAAGAAGCAAGTAATGAATAGCACAGACAGCTTTTCTTCTAGGGATGGTGAAATAAAGTTCTGATCCCCAATCTCAAAAGGAAGTTAAAGATAGTTGTCTGGAACACTCTAGTTCCTTATCATAATGTTAAACATACACCAGAGTTAGAGGATCCTTAAGAACTAAATGTCAAGATCTAAGAGATGCTAAAGAAAGGTATCTGCTGAGAATAGGAAAATATAGCCCAGAGTCACATTTGTTACCTGTGAAACCAACTTGACAGGTGCACTCATAGCCATCCCGGCTACGCACGTGGCAGGTGCCTCCATTCAGGCAGGGGTGAGAAACAAAGCAGGGGTGAGTGGTCGAGTACTGGCAATCATCTCCTGTGAACCCCAGGGCACATCGGCATGTGGCTTTCCCCAACATGGCCTGGGCCACACACGTCCCACCATTCTGGCAGCGGTTCTTCTCACAGGGGTCTCGATGTTGACAATATTCTCCCAAGAAACCCTCCGCACATCTGGAAAAGAGAGGAGGAGTCCATGAAAACACCCGACTTCTTCTAAGTCCAAAAACTTAAAAGATAACGCAGTGCATTCAAGAAAACACTAAAACACTAGACTGTGAACTGAGAGACCTGAAGGTGCAACCTATAAAACTGCCTTTGTTCAGAAGCATGAGAGACTATGGACTCTAAGAAACAATTGGAGGGCTTCAGAGGGGAGGGGGGTGGGGGAATGGGATAGGCTGGTGATGGGTAGTAAGGAGGGTACATATTGCATGGTGCACTGGGTGTTATATGCAACTAATGAATCATCAAACTTTACATCAAAACCCAGGGATGTACTGTATGGTGACTAATATAATATAATATAATAAATAAATAAATAAATAAATAAATAAATAAATATACTAAGGCTGGGGTGCCTGGGTGGCAAAGTTGGTTAAGAGTCTGACTTCGGCTCAGGTCATGATATCTCCTGGGATCTAGACACGCATCAGGCTCTATGCTCAGCGGGAAGTCTGCTTCTCCCTTTCCCTCTCCCTTGGCCCCTCCCCCTGCTCCTGCTCTCTCTCTCTCTCTCTCTCTCAAACAAAAACTTAAAAAAAAAAAAGTGCTTAGCGAACCTAACCACACACTCTCCTGTCCTTTCAAGTCTTGGTAGGTGACAGTATACCAGGTGGGTGACCCAGCATGGTCTGCCATGGCCGGTCAGCATACTCTTTATCAAGGGCAAAATGCAACCACAGCTTTTCTCAAGTAGGTATAGGCTGGTATGGTGTAACAGCACTTTTTGTGCAGCATTGTTGATACTTGTCTATTTAAATTCATTACCTTTCTCATTTTGACTAAGTTATTTGTAAGGATTAAGACATTCACATGATAGAAGGAGCCGAGATGCCCTTCAACAGATGACTGGATTAAGAAGCTGTGGTCCATATATACAATGGAATATTACTCAGCTATCAGAAAGAACGAATTCTCAACATTTGCTGCAACATGGACGGCACTGGAGGAGATAATGCTAAGTGAAATAAGTCAAGCAGAGAAAGACAATTATCATATGATTTCTCTCATCTATGGAACATAAGAACTAGGATGATCGGTAGGGGAAGAAAGGGATAAAGAAAAGGGGGGTAATCAGAAGGGGGAATGAAACATGAGAGACTATGGACTATGAGAAACAAACTGAAGACTTCAGAGGGGAGGGGGTGGGGGAAGGGGATAGACTGGTGATGGGTAGTAAGGAGGGCACGTATTGCATGGTGCACTGGGTGTTACACGCAACTAATGAAGCATCAAACTTTACATCGGAATCTGGGGATGTACTGTATGGTGATTAACATAATATAATAAAATAAAATTTTAAAAAAAAAGACATTCACATGATAATGCATGGACTGACCCACTTATCCTCTCCAATTTAGAATATATAAAATATCATGTGCTTTCTCTCAATTAAGCACTGAGAAATACTAAGTTCTTTTCTTGTTTCTATTGAGACATCAACTGGCCTATATCTAGATTTCTGGGTTATGTTCACGGGTTACATTTCTCTATGACGGAGAAAGAAAAAGGCGGTACAGGAAAGGGGAAGGATTCAAAGGAGCTTTTTAAAAAACTTAAATCTGTTCAGATATAAATAGCAGGCAGCTTTTTTAACCAAATAAAAAAGCACAAAATATAATGAAAATGACACAAAAATATCTAAGGTACCATGCAAATGCCAAAGTGAAGAAGAGAAAACAATTCAAGAATAACATTCTATAACAATCTTCATGTGGTGTGTTGGGGAATCTTTTTATATGCCACCCATTGATTCATAAGATATGCAACCATCCCAAATTGTGTGTAGTATTTACAACAATCCTACATTTTCTAAACAGCATTAAAAAAAAAAGGCATGGATAGTCTCCATTTTCCTAATATAGAGGTTATTTAAATGAGACCTCTAAGAAGCATTCAAAAGTAAAGACTTTGATTCTAACTATAAATTTTACCATGTGGCTGTCGCCTCAGATATTTGGTTAAACCTATTTCTCCATTTTGCTTTTTGGAGGATAGAAAACTAGGTCTACAAGGCTGCTCCATCATTACCTCAAAGACGACACACTTAAACCAATAAAACTCCCCCCCTCAAAACCAGCTCCCATCACCCACCCCTCCCTATGTGCAGATTCTATGTCCTGATTCTCCCTATCGCCCAGACTTAAAGCACCGGGGTTGGGTTTTCCTCCTTCCTATCTTTGCGGAATCATATCCAAGATGTTTCATTAGGCATTGGTTGGCAAGGTGAGGTCCCAGTTATTGAGAAAAGGAGGAGGACCAGATATTAAGGAACTAAGACAGAACACGCCCAGAAGAATTGTGCAGTAGTTAACATGGCTGGAGGAGGAAACAGAGCTGGTAGGTAGCTCCAGTGGTAGTGATGTAACTGGTGACATACTCCTCCCCTCTTCCTAGACCTGAATACAGTAAGCATGGCAGAGCCAGGAGCAGCTAGAGTTCTGAGCATCTTCATGAGCAGCTGAAGCTAGAAATGGAGGGGCAGTAAGGAGACGGCACAGCACTAAAACCAAAGACTGGCTGAAGTTTCTGTGAGGAGTCTGCATCTCATATGGTCAGAAGGCGTTTGGAGTGAGTCCTGGTGCTGTGACCTTAGACATGTTACTTAACTTCACTGTTAGGTCTCTCACATTTTAAATAGTTAATAAAGCTACCTATGTTGTTGTAAGAACTGAACAAAATCAAGTATGTGAAGAGCCGTATGTTAAAAAGTTTTGCAAATGAAAAACATTTTTCCCTCTTTAAACTTATTGAGGAAAATATGATGCTTTATTCAAATCACAGCTTGATTTGATAATAGGTTATTTTGATTTTTTTTAAAGTAGAAGAACAAAAACTGTCAATGTAGCATAGCCAAAATTATCCCTGAGCTATATTATTAAAAGCATTTGTAAGTGATGTAAGAAGTCTGTTATGGATGATGCTAAAAACTGCAACACAATTCTCACTCACAGTGGCAGTCCTATGGGCGTTAAGCCTGGCTGACAACTCTAGATTCACCCATATGGAAATTATTCACCTTATAAATCATGGCAAACTATTAAACCTGGGTGGGCTTTTCCCAGCTTTGCTCCTGGACTACTACACCACCACCACCTCCCCAACACTATCATATGGCATCTGCTCAGAGAATGCAAATTTATTTAAATGTTAGTATCATAAACATGTAAAGAAAACATAAGGTTCCCAGGAAAACAGAAATGAAATAATATGAAACTTTCTGGAGCCAAAGAAGAAAATTCCTGAATTATGCATCCCTAAGGTTTAATCTTCATTGTTGTTCCCTACCAAGTACAGGAAAATAAGTTTCAACTAAGGTATGTTTAAGAAACCAGTAAAAGCAGGGGTGTCTGCGTGGCTCATTCATTAAGCGTCTGCCTTCGGCTCAGGGCGTGATCCCGGCATTCTGGGATCGAGCCCCACATCAGGCTCCTCTGCTATGAGCCTGCTTCTTCCTCTCCCACTCCCCCTGCTTGTGTTCCCTATCTCGCTGGCTGTCTCTATCTCTGTCAAATAAATAAATAAAATCTTAAAAAAAAAAAAAAGAAACCAATGAAAGCAGAGGTGGGCAAATACAGCTTGTTAGACCTACTATGGTCCACTGCCTATTTTTGTATGGCCCATGAGCTAAGAGTAGTTTTTACATTTTTGAATGGTTAGAAAAATGCCAAAAAAAAAAGATAATATTCTGTGACACTTGAAAATTATGTAAAATTCAATTTCAGTGTCCATAAATAGTCATATTGGAACACAGTCACACTCATTCATTTATGGATTGTCTATGGCTACTTATGCATTACAATAACTGGGTTAAGTAGTTGTGATGAGACCATTTAGCCTGCAAAAATATTTACTATATGGTGCTTTATAGAAAAGTTTGATGGGTACCTGGGTGGCTCAGTCGGTCAAGCATCTGCCTTTGGCTCAGGTCACAATCCCAAGGTCCTGGGATCGAGTCCCACCTTGGGCTCCCTGCTCAGCCGGGAGTCTGCTTCTCTCTCTCCCTCTACACCTCCCCCCACTTGTGCTCTATCTCTCGCTCTCGCTCTCTCAAATAAATAAAGAAAATAAACAAATAAAAGAAAGTTTGCCAACTCCTCGGTAAGAAAATATATGATGCCCAATTCTATACAGAGCATCCAACATGCCTATTAATAATGATGTTAATGATGACAAAGAAGAATGTTCTCATTTCAGTTTCTTCAAAGAATATTGCACTCATTCATTCATGAAACAAACATTTAGTAAGTGCCTATTATGTGCCAGATATTGTTCTGGTGCTAGGAAAGTCCTTGAACTTGTGGAGTTTAAATTCTAGTAACAGAAGACAAAAAATAAGATTAATAAGTAAAATATATAATTTGTGTGGTAGAGTTAAGTGCTATGAAAAAAATAATAAAACAGGAAACAGGAAATGGGAAGGGATGGAAGTAGGAATAGTAGGATGTAGTTAAATGAAATATTTTGATTTTAAATAGGAAAATCAGAGAAGGCCTCACTAAGAAGGCACATTTCAGTCAACACCTAAACGAGGTGAAGGACTAGCCATGCAGGGGAAGTGTGTTCAAGGAGGAGGGAACAGCAAATACAATGGACCTAAAATAGGAAACAGTCCTGGCATGTTTGAGGAATAGCAAGGAGACCTCTGTGGCTCTCCCAAAAGGATTAAGAAAAAGAGTAGAGGATAAATGGATGAGGGCCGTACTGTGAGGCAGATCATGAGGGGTCTGTAGACCACCATGAAGAAAGCTTGAGGTTTTTACTCTAGGTAAGATAATATAATGTACAACTGACTTACTCTCCCAAAGTCCATAAACAGAACTAGATCCTATTTCTATGTGAAACCAGACCTACTGTTAATATAAATAATACTCAGTTTCTTATTTAAAATGTTCTAGAGGGCTAGACATCAATCAGCCTATTCCTTTACCTTAAAACATGTACAAATCTCTTTTAACCTAACAAATCTCTTAAATTAACAAATCTCTTTTAAAATGTTTTAGTGAACATTTTTCGCTAAACCCTATTTCCCTTTCCAAATTCTTCTTCCATCACAACCAAACTCCTGTAACTGCGGCCTAATTTTACAGATAGTTTCCCTTTCTCTTCCATCTAGTTCTTACTTGTCCCTTTGCAACAAAACTTTCATTCTAATTATCACCCAGAAACTATGCTCTCAGAGCAATCACTTCCCCTTTGTCAAGTTCAGTCTGAAATTTCATCATAAAGAAATTCTCTTTCCTGGAGCACCTGGGTGGCTCAGCCGACTCTAGATTTCGGCTTAGGTCATGATCTCAGGGCTGTGAGAGAGAGCCTCGAGTTGGGCTCCTCCAAGCTGGGCTTGAAGCCTGCTTGAGATTCTCTCTCTCTCTGCCTCTACCCCTCCCCACCCCTTCTCTAAATAAGTTGATTAACTAAGAATAAACCTAAAAATATTTAAAGAAATTCTCTGTCCTATAGGAGGTGTCTCTGACCACACCTCCTATCATTTTAATCTTTTCACATTTGGTTTCTAGGACTCCCTCTATCTCAAAGCTTGGTAAATTCTTAGTCTAGATTGCTGATTCCTCTTCTCCTTCTTCCCCAGCAATTATGGGGAAACTTTAAGTTTGGGATGCACTGCTCTTTCCTCTCATATGCATTTGTTACTGTTGTTGCTGTTGATTTGGTTTTGAAGAACTACCTTCATGTACCCACATGAACAGCTCCAGTCCCATATGTTCAGTTTACTAAAAGTCATCTACCTACCCTAATATACTCTGCAGTAGTTGACACTGAACATTTGAAAAGTAGGATCGTTTTCACATGAAACTTTAATTCTTCCATTTTTCTAAGGTTTCTATTCACAATCTCAAAAGCCACTTTTGGTTACTGCTTTTAAGTTATATATAACACTATCATATTCTGACAAGTCTTATTAAGTGAATTCCTACAATGCTCCCCATTCGTATTTACAGTTTCCTTTTTGATATCAATTCTGATCATCTTAAAAGCCTCAGGCCAGATATTATCCTTGGAATAACAGAATCTTGGGACTCAACACACCTTAAGGTAATCTCTACCCAATGAAATAATTCTCTCTAAGATATCCTTAGAAGATGATTGCCAGTCTCTACTTGAATGTAAGCAGTTAAGCATGGTGCCTGGGTAGTAGTAAGAATTGAATAAATGCTTGAAGTTATTATTGTTCTTGCTATTAAGAGTACAGATTCTAGAACCAGAGCACATGGATTTCAATTACAGCTCCACATTTACTTGATGTGTGACCCTGAGCAAGTTATTAAACTTTCTTGTTGTAAAATGGATTTAATAATAGTACTTACCTCACAGGGTTTTTAAATAATTGTAAAGTGCTTAGAATGGTATCTGGCACATAGTAAACATCATGCATTTGTTAAGTAAAATAAAATTAATGGCTCACTACTTCAACAACAGAACAGTTTTCAGTGTGGGTGGACTGCATTATCAGAAAGCTCTTTCTTGACTCTTAATCATAGGAAACAAACTGAGGGTTGCCAGAGGGGAGGAGCTGGGGGGATGGGGTAACTAGGGGGATGGGGTAGCTGGGTGATGGACATTAGGGAGGGCATGGGATGTAATGAGCACTGGGTATTGCATAAGATGGATGAATCACTGACCTCTACCTTGAAATCAATAATATATGTTAATTAATTGAATTTAAATTGAAAAAATAAATAAATGAAAAAGGAAAAAAAAGAAAGCTTTTTCTTTCTGATGTCTTAAATTCTGCCTCTCCTCCTTGGTATATATCCAAGATAGCTAAAAATGTAAGTCCACACAAAAATTTGTAAAGAATATTAGTCATAACAGCAAGAAGTATAAATAACCCAAACGTCCATAAGCTGATAAATGGATAAATAACATTTAAAAATGGATAAATAAAATGGATAAATGGATACATAAAATGTGGTATATCCATACAATAAAATATTATTTGGCCATGAAAAGGAATGGTGATCTGATACATGCTATGACATGGATGAACCTTGAAAACAAAATGCTAACTGAAAGAAGCCGGACACAAAACACCACATGGTGTATGATTTCATTTTTATGAAACGTCCAGAATAGGCAAATCCACAGAGTTAGAAAAGAGATTACTGTTGCCAAGGGCTGGGAGGAGGGGAAAACAGAAACCACAGAGAGCTTCTTGAGGGTGGGGATAATAAAAAATATTTTGAAACTAGATACTGGTGATGGTTACACATATCTGGAATATACTAAACACCACTGAATTGCACACTTTAAAAGGGTAAATCTAGAGGGAGGTTAAGATGGCGGAGGAGTAGGGGACCCCTTTTTCAGCCGATTCCCTGAGTTGAGCTGGATAGGTACCAGACCAGCAGGAACATCCACGGAATCAGCCTGAGACGCAGGAAGATACATCTGGATCTCTACAAATGAACATCTCCAGTGCTGAGTATCGAGGTACGAAGCGGGGAGCCGTGAAACCGCGCACAGATATCGGAAGCTAAAGAGAAGGGGGAGGGAGCCGCCGTGTCAGGGCGCCGGGAAGCGGTAGCCACCTACACGGGGGAGCGGACAGACCGCGGACCCGCACGCTTGAGACAGCAGACTGAGAAGGGAGCTCCGGGAGCGCACACGGGACGGCTGGCGGTTGGCCGGCCACCTGCACGGGGGAGCAGGCAGACTCGCGGACGGCACCCGCGGGACAGCAGACTTAGAACGCGAGCTCCAGGAGCGCGCGCGCAGGGCGGCTGGCGGGCCACCTGAACCAGGGAGCGGGCGGACCGCGGACCCGCACTCTGGAAACAGCAGACTGAGTCCATGAGCCGGGAGCGTGCGCCACCAAGCATCTCACGGAGCTCCGGAGCTCCCGTGTGCTCACTGGATCGAGGCTGAGACCGAGAGCTATGGGAGCGTGCGCGGGGCGGCTGGCGGCTGGTGGCTGGAGGGCCACCTGCACGGGGGAGCAGGCGGACTTGCGGTCAGCACCCGCGAGACACCAGACTGAGACGGGGATCCGGGAGCCCGCGCGGGGCGGCTGGCGGCGGGCGGGGTTGGAAACACAAAGGACAGAGACGTGCCGGCCCTGGAAGTGAGGGCTGGGACGCCGGGTGTGGGGCGCACAGCCCGGGATGCTGCAGGGTTGAGCAGCACCAACAGAAACAGAGTTAAAGTGGCCAGAACATCAGTGGAGAACGATCCGCGATCCCTCTGTTCNAACCAGGGAGCGGGCGGACCGCGGACCCGCACTCTGGAAACAGCAGACTGAGTCCATGAGCCGGGAGCGTGCGCCACCAAGCATCTCACGGAGCTCCGGAGCTCCGGTGTGCTCACTGGATCGAGGCTGAGACCGAGAGCTATGGGAGCGTGCGCGGGGCGGCTGGCGGCTGGTGGCTGGAGGGCCACCTGCACGGGGGAGCAGGCGGACTCGCGGTCAGCACCCGTGAGACACCAGACTGAGACGGGGAGCTCCGGGAGCCCGCGCGGGGCGGCTGGCGGCGGGCGGGGTTGGAAACACAAAGGACAGAGACGTGCCGGCCCTGGAAGTGAGGGCTGGGACGCCGGGTGTGGGGCGCACAGCCCGGGATGCTGCAGGGTTGAGCAGCACCAACAGAAACAGAGTTAAAGTGGCCAGAACATCAGTGGAGAACGATCCGCGATCCCTCTGTTCTGAGACAGAGGCTGAATTTCAGCCGCTGCTGCTCTCTCAGAAGAGGCATAGCAAACCGCCAGGGAAAGCCGCCAGAGAACAAAAGCCCGGAAATACCGGCTCACAGGGTGCCCATCCCCATCCCCCCTCGCAAGGGACACAGAGACTCTACCCAAACAGGGTTTTCTGAGTACCTGCAGGCAGGCCCCTCCCCCAGAAGGCAGGCTGAAAAATCAAGAAGCCCACAACCCGGAGCGCCTGAGTGGCGCAGTCACCAAGCACCTGTCTTCGGATTAGGGTGTGATCACAACGCTCCGTAAGGAGTCCTTCATCGGGCTTCTCCACCGGGAACCTGCTTCTTCCTCTCCCACTCCTCTGCTTGGGTTCCCTTTCTTGCTGACTGTCTCTCTCTCTCTCAAATAAATAAATAAACTCTTTAAGGAAGAAGCCCACATCCCTAAGATCTCTATAAAACAAGGGCGCACGGCCTGGGTCCCAGTCAACACTTGGGCTCTGGACAACCCTGCAATCTCTCTTCATCAGAATGACGAGAAGGAGAAGTCCCCCCCAGCAAAGAAAAGATAATGAGTCTGTGGCCTCTGCCACAGAATTGGCCTCGGCCACAGAATTAATACATATGGATGTATCCCAATTATCAGAAATGGAATTCAGAGCAACAATGGTCAAGATGATGAGTAAACTTGAAAAAAGCATCAGAGAAAGCGTTGCTGAGAATATAGAATCCCTAAGGGCAGAAATGAGAGCGAATCTGACAGAAATTAAAAATTCTATGAGCCAAATGCAGTCAAAACTAGAGGCTCTGACGGCCAGGGTCACCGAGGCAGAGGAACGCGTTAGCGAATTGGAGGATGGGTTAGTAGAAGAAAAAACGAAAATAGAAGCTGGTCTTAAAAAAATCCACGCCCACGAATGTAGATTACGGGAGATTACTGACTCTATGAAACGATCCAATGTCAGAATCATCGGCATCCCTGAAGGGGTGGAGAAAAACAGAGGTCTAGAAGAGATATTTGAACAAATTGTAGCTGAAAACTTCCCTAATCTAGCAAGGGAAACAAGCATTCGTGTCCAAGAGGCAGAGAGGACCCCATCCAAGCTCAACCAGGACAAACCTACGCCACGGCATGTCATAGTGCAATTCGCAAATATTAGATCCAAGGATACAGTATTGAAAGCGGCCAGGGCAAAGAAATTTCTCACGTACCAAGGCAAAGGTATCAGGATTACGTCAGACCTGTCTACAGAGACCTGGAATGAGAGAAAGGCTTGGGGGGGCATTTTTAAAGCTCTTTCAGAGAAAAACATGCAGCCAAGGATCCTTTATCCAGCAAAGCTGTCATTCAGAATTGATGGAGAAATAAAGACGTTCCAAAATCGCCAATCATTAACCAATTTCGTAACCACGAAACCAGCCCTACAGGAGATATTAAGGGGGGCTCTATAAAGGTAAAAAGGCCCCAAGAGTGATACAGAGCAGCAAGTCACAACCGATACAAAGACTTTAAAGAGAAATGGCATCATTAAAATCATATCTGTCAATAATCTCTATCAATCTAAATGGCTTAAACTCTCCCATAAAACGCCACAGGGTTGCAGATTGGATAAAAAGACATGACCCATCCATTTGCTGTCTACAAGAGACTCATTTTGAACCCAAAGATGCATTCAGACTTAGAGTAAGGGGATGGAGTACCATCTTCCACGCAAATGGACCTCAAAAGAAAGCTGGAGTAGCAATTCTCATATCAGATAGACTGGATTTTAAACTAGAGGCCATAGAGAGAGATACAGAAGGGCACTATATTATTCTTAAAGGAAGTATTCAACAAGTGGATATGACAATTATTAATATATATGCCCCCAACAGGGGAGCAGCAAGATACACAAGCCAACTCTTAACCAAAATAAAGAGACATATAGATAAGAACACAGTAATAGTAGGGGACCTCAACACCCCACTATCAGAAATAGACAGAACACCCTGGCAAAAACTAAGCAAAGAATCAAAGGCTTTGAATGCCATACTCGACGAGTTGGACCTCATAGATATATATAGAACACTACACCCCAGAACCAAAGAATACTCATTCTATTCAAATGCCCATGGAACATTCTCAAGAATAGATCATGCTCTGGGACACAAAACAGGTCTCAGCCAATACCAAAAGATTGAAATTATCCCCTGCATATTCTCAGACCACAACGCTCTGAAATTGGAACTCAACCACAAGGAAAAACCTGGAAGAAACTCAAACACTTGGAGGCTAAGAACCATCCTGCTCAAGAATGACTCGATAAACCAGGAAATCAAAAAACAAATTAAACAATTTATGGAGACCAACGAGAATGAATACACAACGGTCCAAAACCTATGGGATACTGCAAAGGCAGTCCTAAGGGGGAAATACATAGCCATCCAAGCCTCACTCAAAAGAATAGAAAAATCTAAAATGCAGTTTCTATATTCTCACCTCAAGAAACTGGAACAGCAACAGAGGGACAGGCCTAACCCACTGACAAGGAAGGAGTTGACCAAGATTAGAGCAGAAATCAATGAATTAGAGACCAGAACCACAGTAGAGCAGATCAACAGGACTAGAAGCTGGTTCTTTGAGAGAATCCATAAAATTGATAGACCACTGGCAAAACTTGTCCAAAAACAAAGAGAAAGGACTGAGATTATTAAAATTATGACTGAAAAGGGAGAGGTCACGACCAGCACCATTGAAATTGCAAGGATTATTAGAAACTTTTATCAACAGCTATATGCCAAAAAACTAAACAATCTGGAAGAGATGGAGGCCTTCCTGGAAACCTATAAACTACCAAGACTGAAACAGGAAGAAATAGATTTCTTAAATAGGCCAATTAACTATGAAGAAATTGAGTCAGTGATAAACAACCTTCCAAATAATAAAACTCCAGGCCCAGACGGTTTTCCTGGGGAATTCTACCAAACATTCAAAGAAGAAATAATACCTATTCTCCTAAAGCTATTTCAAAAAATAGAAACAGAAGGAAAGCTACCAAACTCATTCTATGAGGCTAATATTACCTTGATCCCCAAACCAGGCAAAGACCCCCTCAAAAAGGAGAATTACAGACCGATTTCTCTAATGAATATGGATGCCAAAATCCTCAACAAGATCCTTGCTAATAGAATCCAACAGTACATTAAAAGGATTATCCATCATGACCAAGTGGGATTCATACCTGGGATGCAAGCATGGTTCAACACTCGCAAATCAATCAATGTGATACATCATATCAACAAGAAAAGACTCAAGAACCATATGATCCTCTCAATTGATGCAGAAAAAGCATTTGACAAAATACAGCATCCTTTCCTGATTAAAACCCTTCAGAGTGTAGGAATAGAGGGTACATTTCTCAATCTCATAAAAGCCATCTATGAAAAGCCTACTGCAAGCATTATTCTCAATGGGGAAAAGCTGGAAGCCTTTCCCTTAAGATCAGGAACACGACAAGGATGCCCACTCTCGCCACTATTATTCAACATAGTACTAGAAGTCCTTGCAACAGCAATCAGAAGACAAAAAGGGATCAAAGGTATCCAAATCGGCAAAGAAGAAGTCAAACTGTCTCTCTTTGCAGATGACATGATACTCTATATGGAAAACCCAAAGGAATCCACTCCCAAACTATTAGAAGTTATAGAACAATTCAGTAAGGTGGCAGGATACAAAATCAATGCCCAGAAATCAGTTGCATTTCTATACACGAATAACGAGACTGAAGAAAGAGAAATTAGGGAATCCATCCCATTTACAATAACACCAAAAACCATGCGTTACCTTGGAATTAACTTAACCAGAGACGTAAAGGACCTATATGCTAGAAACTATAGATCACTTTTGAAAGATATTGAGGAAGACATAAAAAGATGGAAAAATATTCCATGCTCATGGATTGGAAGAATTAACATAGTTAAAATGTCCATACTACCCAGAGCAATCTACACTTTCAATGCTATCCCGATCAAAATACCGAGGACATTTTTCAAAGAACTGGAACAAATAGTCCTTAAATTTGTATGGAACCAGAAAAGGCCCCGAATCTCCAAGGAACTGTTGAAAAGGAAAAACAAAGCTGGGGGCATCACAATGCCGGATTTCGAGCTGTACTACAAAGCTGTGATCACAAAGACAGCATGGTACTGGCACAAAAACAGACACATCGACCAATGGAACAGAATAGAGAACCCAGAAATGGACCCTCGGCTCTTTGGGCAACTAATCTTTGATAAAGCAGGAAAAAACATCCGGTGGAAAAAAGACAGTCTCTTCAATAAATGGTGCTGGGAAAATTGGACAGCTACATGCAAAAGAATGAAACTTGACCACTCTCTCACACCATACACAAAAATAAACTCCAAATGGATGAAAGACCTCAATGTGAGACAGGAATCCATCAAAATTCTAGAGGAGAACATAGGCAACAACTTCTATGACATCGGCCAGAGCAACCTTTTTCACGACACATCTCCAAAGGCAAGAGAAATAAAAGATAAAATGAACTTATGGGACTTTATCAGGATAAAGAGCTTCTGCACAGCCAAGGAAACAGTCAAAAAAACTAAGAGACAGCCCACGGAATGGGAGAATATATTTGCAAAGGACACCACAGATAAAGGACTGGTATCCAAGATCTACAAAGAACTTCTCAAACTCAATACACGAGAAACAAATAAACAAATCATAAAATGGGCAGAAGATATGAACAGACACTTTTCCAATGAAGACATACAAATGGCTAACAGACACATGAAAAAATGTTCAAAATCATTAGCCATCAGGGAAATTCAAATCAAAACCACACTGAGATACCACCTTACGCCAGTTAGAATGGCAAAGATAGACAAGGCAAGAAACAACAATTGTTGGAGAGGATGTGGAGAAAGGGGATCCCTCCTACATTGTTGGTGGGAATGCAAGTTGGTACAGCCACTCTGGAAAACAGTGTGGAGGTCCCTTAAAAAGTTAAAAATTGAACTACCCTATGACCCAGCCATTGCACTACTGGGTGTTTACCCCAAAGATACAGACGTAGTAAAGAGAAGGGCCATATGCACCCCAATGTTCATAGCTGCATTGTCCACAATAGCCAAATCATGGAAGGAGCCGAGATGCCCTTCAACAGATGACTGGATTAAGAAGCTGTGGTCCATATATACAATGGAATATTACTCAGCTATCAGAAAGAACGAATTCTCAACATTTGCTGCAACATGGACGGCACTGGAGGAGATAATGCTAAGTGAAATAAGTCAAGCAGAGAAAGACAATTATCATATGATTTCTCTCATCTATGGAACATAAGAACTAGGATGATCGGTAGGGGAAGAAAGGGATAAAGAAAAGGGGGGTAATCAGAAGGGGGAATGAAACATGAGAGACTATGGACTATGAGAAACAAACTGAAGACTTCAGAGGGGAGGGGGTGGGGGAATGGGATAGACTGGTGATGGGTAGTAAGGAGGGCACGTATTGCATGGTGCACTGGGTGTTATACGCAACTAATGAAGCATCAAACTTTACATCGGAATCTGGGGATGTACTGTATGGTGATTAACATAATATAATAAAATAAAATAAAAAAAATAATAAAAATAAAAGGGTAAATCTAATACTATGTGAATTGTATCTCATCTAAAAAAATTTTTTGCCTCCCTAAAATTTTCACTTAGTGGCTATCACCATTCTCTAGAATAAAAAATGAGCCTTCTGCTTCTCTAACATGTAGTCCTTTAAGAACTTAAATATAGTTATATTGACCCTTTGGTTTCTTTTTTACAGGATTCAGTACTTTGGACTACTTCTTAGTGTAAAATTATTTCCAGATCTCCTCACCATTTTAGTGGCTCTTCTATGCTTAAGTTAATAATAGTAATAATAGTGACCAACATTTATAAAGCACGTACTGTGTATTATGTATTTGCCATGCATTTTACAGCTATTATCTCTTTTATTATTCCCTATAACAGTATTGGTATATTATGATCCACATTCTGCATATGAGGACCTTGAAGCTTAGAAGGATTAAGATTTCACAGCTAGGAGACAGCAGAGGCAGAGTTCAAACCCACATATGACTCCAAAGCCCACGTACCCCAAACACTGGGCCATCCTGCCTCCTCCTACGAGATGATTCTACTTCATCAAAAACCTCTTTAAAACATAGGGCTCCAGTGGCACTGGGTGGCTCAGTCCGTTAAGCATCTGCCTTCGGCTCAGGTCATGATCTCAGGGTTCCCTGCTCAGCAAGAAGACTGATTCTCCCTCTCCCTCTGCTCTCCCCCCTACCCCGGCTCATGCTCCCTCCCTCTCTCTCTCTCTCTCTCTTTCTCATAAATAAATAAAATCTTAAAAAACAAAACAACAAACAAAGGGCCACAAATGAGGGGGACAAACACATGTGATCTTACCAGCACAGCACAGAGCTTGGACTATCTGGACACTGTATTTTTACTATTGCAGCATAAAGTTGTGTTCACTTTTTTAGAAGCCACAAAATACTATTATGAGCTACTGAACATTCAGTTAAAATGCCAGATCTTTTTTTTTTCACACGAACTACTCATGCTATATTTCTTGCATCCTATAGTTTACAACACTTTTTTTTTTAATTTATTTATTTGACAGAGAGAGAGACAGCCAGCGAGAGAGGGAACACAAGCAGGGGGAGTGGAAGAGGAAGAAGCAGGCTCCCAGCAGAGGAGCCTGATGTGGGGCTTGATCCCAGAACGCTGGGATCACGCCCTGAGCCGAAGGCAGACGCTTAACGACCGAGCCACCCAGGCGCTCCTACAACACATTTTTGAACGCAATAATTGGAACTGTCACCATGCTGAATCTTTACCCCAAGTTTCTTTGACTGAGATAACTTTTACACTTTATTTCTATAATCACAGAATTTCAGCACTGCACCATATCTCACAAATCAACTAGTCTGAACCCCTATTTTACTGATAAGAACACCAAAACTAACTGACCTGCCCCAAATTTGCTGTCTGTGAATCTAGCAATTTCCCCCAGTTTTGCACCACCTACAACTATATTTCTATCTTTACCTAGATCTTTTATCAAAACATAAAACAGTACTTAACTGAACATACTCTACTAGGTCTTGCCCCAGCACTGGCATCTATTCAGTCAGCTCTACCATCTTGGCTGCACCAGCATCCTATTCCTAGCCAGGAAATCCCTTGCTAAAACTAAGCATACTACTTACAGAAAATCCTTTTCAAGCATAATTTTGATCGTGTCACTTCTCTGCTCAGAAACCAGCATTAGCATCCAGCCCTTCATATCCAAGTTTCTTAGAGTCTATGGCCTACTTGTCTGCCCCACTTCTATCAACTCCCTTACTCCTTAGTAAAACACTCCAGATTACTTCCATACTCTTGTCTACTGTTCCCTATATAAAAATCTTCTAAAACTTTTCCATCTGATATGTCTCTAATTTATCCTCCTTTCTTCCATCCTTGCTTCAAAGAACTGCTCAAAATCTATGTCTTCCATTAAGCCCTCTCCAAACCATCTCACCCATCTCTCTACCAGTATGGCGCTACTTTAAGCCACTGTTACGTTATGTCTTTCCTGAGTTTCTCTCAGACTCCCATTTCATATGTTGTACAGAAGGGCGTCTTTAGATACTTGGTACAGGTACCTTGAATACCATGAGCACCGAGCAACTGGTTCCAAAAAAGGTTAAATTTCATGTGATAGATAAAGTCGGTCTCTCGATCCAAATACGTTTCCAAATCCCCTACCAGACCCACACTGTGCTCTGCCTGGTAGAACATGGGCCAAATCAACCCTAAGAATCATTCTGAGGTATGATTATCCTCACGCCCCAGGAGGCTAAGGAGAATTATGGACATGGGAAGAAAGGAGATAAATGGGTAAATGAGACAGAAAAAAAGGACCCCTATTTCCTAAGGCAGGAAACCTTTCAAATTTGCAAATCCTTGTTCAAACGTAATACAAGTATACCATATACCATGTTAGTCTGAGTGGAAATTAAGACTCTGCCTGAAAATAAGAACTTCCATAGCTCCCTTCTTGAGATGGCTCAAGTTGAGTTTGGTCAGAGGCTGGAAACATGGGCTAATCATCCAAATTCTCTCAGAAATCTGTAGTTCCAGTAAGTTATTACCTCAAGTATAATTTTTGGAAAATAGCCTATATCTTTGAACCAGAGGTGTGTGTTAAAAAATTTCTTAAAAAAAAATAACAAATAAATCTAACAGCTGCCTTTTGTTCCCAAAACTGTCTGAATGCCTCCCTTCTGAAGGGAATTTTTCACTTATTTTAGTAGTTCTCTCAGTGACTTCCTTCTATCCTGTCCCCCTTCTCTAGTTTTGGAACTCTGAAAGAATACAGTTAACAGAGGAGGCTGTGAATACAGGAAAAGTTTTGGGGGGCTTTTCCCCATAAAATAATTCCATGAACTAATCTGAATATTTAGCAGGCCCATACACAGATATATACATGCCTTTCTTCTGAAAAAGTATGCCATTTCTGACATGAAGAAGTCCACTCTTTCATTGTTACTGCTCAAACACACATGGGGAATGGGGGAGGGGGGAGAGAAGGAAGGAAGAGAAAAACAAGGGATTCCTCCTCATGGAACTAGAAAGCATTCCAACTGGAAGGACGCCCATACTGCCCCCCCACCCAGTAAAACAGATGAGAAACAGACCCCAACTCTCACATGTCACCAGCAGCCTGGATGCATTTACATGTAGCCACTTTACAGATTTCAAGGAAGCTGGGATTTGAATAGCAATTCCAACCTATCTGACAATGGCTGCAGCTCAGCACCAGTCTCCCTAGTAATACAGGACAGAAAATGTTGTTCTTTCAAGTTTCCTAAGTGAATAGCCACTCGTCTAGAGAAAAGCTTAAAACACTGTAGCAGCTTGTGTCAGCTCCAAGATGACTGAAGTCTGAGCAGGAAATAAGCCCCCTTTTCCAAATAAAAGCCAGTGTTCTCTCTCCTTGTTTTCTCCACCGAATGTTCTGTATCAGCAGGGTGAGCCCAAATTGCATCCAGGGCTTTGCTGCAGCTCTGCCTTTAGCTTTTTTTAGTGAGGATTTGGTCATTAAGAAAATAAAACAACAAAGCAAAACCCCACTGCATACAAGAAGAAGAAAAAGAGGCGTGCTTCACAAAACAGCTATTTCAAAATCATGATTTTTTAAAAAACTATACAGAATGTGGAACGGAGAGGAAAAAAATGTCTCATGTGGGTTGCGTCGGCCCCGCAGCTGCTCCTCATTAAAGCGCCTCTTTACTCCCTCTGGGCTAGTTTCCAGCAGAAAATTCTTTAAACAGAACTCTGCTTTCAACCCACTTTCTTCTTGCTCTGGACCTCTCGGCCCCCCAATCCACAGTGGCAGCCTGCCCTAGCTGAGCTCTAGAGGGGGGAAGCTGTCCTTAAGGTAAATGAGGTAAAGGCAGGAGAAAAAAATAACAAAACCCAGAAACCAAATAAAGCATTGGTCAGTAACAAAGGTCTGCAGTTTGAAAAGTCCCCAAATCAGTCTGTTCTTTCCTGTGACCATAATGCCAGTTTAGTTTCCTGCCCCCTCCCGCGCTCCCCATGTTAAAGTAGATAAAAATAATTGCTAACAGCCAAGGCTAACTGTAACCAGTGAAAGTTCCTCTATAGCATTTAATTCCCAAGGCTCCAGCTACATACTTCTAGATGCCCCAGAGCCTACGGAATCAAGCCTGCATACACCGAGGGTGGCATTCAAGAGGACCATCCCACTAGTCTAACCTCATTGTCCCCCTACTCCATGCCTCCAGTTTGATATCTCATCAGACTGTCAACTTTTTCATTCTACAACTCTGTGGAAAGATAACTAACTGGGTTATGCTAATTACTGACTTGGTATTAAAAAACAACACAGGAAGACTCCTAGTTAACTTCCTGGTAAAGTGGGGAAGAAAAGGGAAGAAGCTCAGTCATGTTGACTTCTTGCCATTCCTACTCCCACACTCACTCTCCTCCCCCAAAAAGAAAGAAAGAAAGAAAAGGAAATACTACAGCTTACTCAGCAAGAAGAGAAAACAAACAAAAAGAGCTAAAAAAAAAAAAAAAAAAAGTATTTGTGTATAGTTAGGGGGCCCAGTACTGGGCTGGTTTGTGGTAAAACACACTTTCTAGGGCTTTGCTGGTTTGATGTAAAGGAAATAAAGACAAATATACAATCAATCTCTCTCTCTCTCTCTCTCACACACACACACACACACACACAAACTCATGCACACGCACACACAAGTTTTTACCACAACTAATAAACAAAGACTACCAAATACTGCAGGACAGCCCATTTTTCTACTATGTAAATTCAGCTTCCTGAACAGTACATTTCTGCTTTTCTTGTAGAAGTATTTCAGAAAATGTTAATCTTGGTTCCCACATTAGGCTGAAAGCTTCCAAATTAAAAGTTTCCCACAGGAAAAGAATTTTACGGGGAATTGTGAGGCTGGGAATTATCTTCTGAAACTCCACCTCACTTGGTTTCTACGTGTGCAGGTTTTTCACCCCCTTCTCCATTCAAATAAAGCAAGAAACACACATGTATTTTAATGAATCCAAACCAAAAAAAAAGAAGCTGCAGTGGTACTAGTTTTAAAGCTGTTAATTCAGGGCATCATTCATCTTCATCAGAGACTATGAAATCAGTAACCACTGCAATGGGAAACCATGCTTTATTTACACAAGAATTTGCAAACACCCTTATCTTCCAGTTTACAGTCCGGGCTCATTTATCAGAACTCAAAAGCTGAACCAAGCACCCAGGCTCTTCAATCATCACTTGAAAGACTGGGCAAGGGCACACAAACAGTGTTGAAAGACTTGCATTGCTGCTATAATAGAAGGTGGTCTTCCCTCTGTCTTCCAGCACTTATTCAGTGCCTTGCCATATTCTACTGCACCAGACCCTGAGAAAATGTCTACTTCTGATTACAACATGGCAAACATACTCTAAACATCTGAGTTTACAAAAAGCACCCTCCACAATAATAGGCAAAAATGAATGACTTAAGCCAGTTTTTCCCAAGCTTTTCACTGTACTATCACTGGAAGGAGTCTGCAAACACTTACAGAGCATTCTCTAGACTACAAAAGAATATTCTGTGTCCTTATTTAAATGGACTGCAGATATTATTAGGATTATTAACATATTAAGGTATTATATAGTGGCTATTGATTTTTTTAGTGGAGTTTGGTATTACGCATTGCACTTCAAACAAGAGATGGAAAATGGTCTCAACTCAAGATCAGCTCCCAGAAAGTGCTACAGTGTACCACTTCTCACCTCCAGACCTTTGTACATGCTGGTCACTCAGCCCAAAACTCTTTTCCTGACCCTTTTCTCAGAACTAAGCCCTAAAATTCCTTCAAACTTCCGCTTAAATGTTTTCCTCTGAGAAACAGGCTTGATTCCCCCACTGCACACTCCCATAACCTTAATATATCATATCACTCATTATCCTTTATTTTGATTATTTGTCTTCCCAATAGACTAAGAACTGTTCACCACCACACTAACACAGTAATTAGTACATAGAAAGCTTTCACTTATGCAGTGCTCACATTCTTAATGGAAGTAAAAAGGAAAATGCAAGGGTCCATGGAATCCTAAAAAGGCTCTTTAATTATACGCAAAGTTTGGGAACCATCAGGTTGAACTCTTTATCCAAAGGATTATCAAACCTAATTAAGATTCCTAATACAGAGAGGACTTCTTAACCCTCATTCACCCCTAAATCATTCAAAATGGACTAGTCAACCCCACATGGAGATTTTTTAAATCACATTTCCCCCCAAATATGAAGTTACCTAAAACATGCATGTGTGTGTACACGCATGCGCGTGCAGGCACATACACACACAGAGCATCTTTTTTTCTCTTGTACTTCTATTAATCTTTTATTAATCTTTGATAAAACATTGGTTATATGAACCACCAGAAGCCTGGAATCCTGAGGAACGGAACATCCTACTAAGTAGCCTCAGTAGCATGAACTGCTAGATTCTTAAGAGACTGAACAGTAAAAATTAAACAAGGTTTCAGAGAAGAAAAATGAGTATAGGTGCCTGCTTCCTGTTCCCCAGCACGAGTGGATGACTGCCTTCAAAGTTCTAAAGTCCAAAAAAATGTCTGAAAGTGAAACAGCTCCAAAAGCTTATGGTTTGGTCTGAAAAGATTCCTAGTTCAAAAATAATTGTACCCAGGGGCACCAGGGTGGCTCAGTTGGTTGAGCATCCAACTCTTGATTTCATCTCAGGTCATGATCTCAGGGTTGTCGGTTTGGGCCCCGCATTGGGCTCCACGTTGGGCGTGAAGTCTGCTTGAGATTCTCTCTCTCCTTCCCCCTTCCCCCCAAAAAATGAATGATGATAATTGCACCCAAATCCTATCAAACCAAACCTGAATGTAAGAGAAGGCTGGAGAAAAATCTGCATTTCTTTACACTTTAAGAGGATAAAAAATATTCCTTTATAGGTTCTAAATAAATCATTCTCCCCAAAAAAGGGGGGAGGGGAGACTCACACATGCAGGTATGCAAAAATTATCCCATGGATAATTGGAAATTAAATATAATTTCAGAATATCCTGAAACACTACAAAGCCCAACTTAAATTTCCTTAATTAGAACCACAGATAATAAAAAATAATGGACATCAGGGGGAAAGAAATTAACAGTGACTAACCCTACTTCAAGAAAAAAACTTCCCTTAAGATAAGATCATGGCCCAAGGGGTAAAAAACTGGTTCTTGGGGGTCATTCTTAGATATTACAATGGTTTATGGCCTTCCAAAGAGCCAGAGTAGATTTTTAAAAAGTGCGGTATATCTGTGATATTAAAACTGCTTTGGGAGTATGGGGGAATTAGGGAAAAAAGTCTAAAAGACTTCTTTGGGGCAAGAGTGATAATGATAAAAATACTGAAAAACACTGAGAAAGCATATACAAATAAAGTAATTCTTAGCCTATTATCTGGCACTTCATAATGCTCATAAATGTTGAACAGAATAGAAAAGTTTCCCACAAATGACGCCTGTATGAGTACACAGTTGATCCCTGAACAACATGAGTTTGAATTTGGCAGGTCTATTTACATATAAGCAGATTTCTGTCGATACAGTACAGTACCATAAATGTATTTTCTCTTATGATTTTCTTAATAACATAATCTCTTCTCCAACTTACTTTAAGAATATAGTATATAATACATATACAAAATATGTGTTAATTGACTGTTTAAATTCAAGTGCCTTGAAAATAAAGTGTTCCTCAGCTTTGGAAATTCCTTCATCTGTATCTGATCTGCTGTATAAAATCCAAGTCTATGCCTCCATAGGAACAAAGTGAAAATACTGCAAAACTAAATAGTGGTCTAATGAGAAAGTTTATTTGACACACACCCAGATACCATACAGATTATTTCTTGTAAAAATACAACACTATCATTATTTTACATATTCTTGCAGTCTTGTAACAACAAAAACAACAGCAAAGCCCAAAACCCTCATCATATGGAAGATACTAGCAGCACATGTGCGTCTTAGCCTACTGGTGCCTATACTTGGAAGCATACTTTACACTAACTATACTGCTGGGATTAGATTTGGTTTATTGATGCTTTCTTCTAGATTACAAGCTTTTGAGAACAATTATTAAAACCATCACTGTCACAATAATCACTCAAAATCTTTCCATACAAAGGATAACTTTCACAAAGTTAATGACATCAGCATTTATTACTTTTATGGCAGTAATAGAACAGTTATTGTCAAAAAATGTAATGTTTTCATTTATTTTATTAATACCACTCATTAATTTAACAGAATCTTACTTTTGTGTAGACCTCCAGTATAGATCATCTCAACTAGAAAAGCAGCATCAACCAAAAACTAACACAGGAGGACTCAGACATAATTCTTTGTTCTAACTTCAGCAACATCTGCTTCAAGAACTTCTTTTGTATGCTAAAAAACAAACAAACAAACAAAAAACCAACCAACCAACCAACCACAAAGAATGGTTCTTCCAGTTTATACCATATGCACTTGAAAGATGTTTCCAGTGGCTATTAGGCTCTAAGGCAAAGGTCAGCAAATATTGCCCTGGGTGAAGACCAGCTGTTTTTGGATCTCCACCCCAGGAGCTGGCTTTGACATTTTTTTTAATGGTTACATTTTAAAGGGGTATACTAGTACCTGTATAATATCCTCAATTTGCCTCTTGGCCAGCAAAGCCTAAAACATTTACTGGTTTACTGATCCCTGCTCTAAGGCCATGACAGCATTAAAGTATACGTAGGCAAAAACACTTTCAAAACATATGCTTGAAATGTAGGTAACTTTTTGTTTACTAGAAGTCAGGCAACTGTAGTAGCACTTGTAACGAAGTATGTTTAATTTCAGAGAGGCAATCGAATGGTCAAAAAATCATCATTGTCAACGGCCGCATCTCTGCATAATTAGAACCAAAGATAATAAAAATAATGGACATCATGGGAAAAAATTATGGTGTATAACCCTCATATGGTGACTCATGACAAAAACCACTACTTACCTTAAGAGGACCATGGCCCAAGGGATCCAAAAAAAAAAAAAAAATCCTAGATATTATAATGATTTATAGCCTTCCAAAGCAGAGAAACTGAGTCTCAAACAAGCATCCTGAAAGTGTACACTCAAGTTTACTCAAAGTGAAGACAAATGCATTACCCCAAAAAGATGGAGCAGTAAGTAAAACAGACACTATGAACCCTGAAACGGCCCAGGCTGGACCTGTACTTAGCAACCAAGTTGAAGTTCTAAATAAAATCTCCCAAATCTAAATAAAAAACAGCACCATGGTAGATACCATAATATAAATCACAGCCCAACCCATGTTTTCACACTAACTCTGAGGAGGCACTTTACCTACTAAACTGAGTCAAGGTAAAGCCATACCTGATGTGGTTACATTCTCCTGTATCATTCTGCTTAAAAAACCCTTGCCTAGTGGCAGGCAAGATGTATTTAGGGCATACTTTAACAAATATATTTTCTAAAATATAGGTATTACATATATACATATAAAGTCATGAGTTTATTTTTTATCTGAATAAGAATAAAAATGTAATTAGTATATTGTTTTACAAATCTCTCACCGAAGACTTCAGCATGTTACCAGATCTTTTTGATAGCCACTAGATATTAACCTTGTACCAGCCCACTTTAATTCTCTGAGCTTCAGCCTCCTCATGCATTAAAACACGCTAGGCCAAAAAACTCTAATATTCCCTTTAGCTCTAAAATTGTATGATTCCATTTTGTATGTTCCTTGGCCCCTGGGATATTAATATAGGATAGACCTCCCTTATGAGGCACTGAAAAGAATTTGCACACTGTTTCATTTCATGGAATGTTAAAAAATAAAATGTATAACTAGAGTTCAAATTCTTGGTCTTTAAAATTGCCTCACAAAGCACTAAGGTTTTTTTTATTCCATTTTTATCTGTTTATATATAGGTAGATAGATACATACATCGCACTATTTAGAGATATAGATACATCTATACCCACATACACATATACGTGTTCACCCACATTAGTTCCTTGACGGTTGGTACCAAGAATGCGAGGAAATAGTGCTGGATCTTTAGATTGCCTAGAGGGGTCTCAGGAACAATTTTCAGTCCCAGTCTACATTCTAATCAGTTATGTAATCCAGGGGAGGTCACGTGGCCATAGTAAGCCCTGGGCCCCTCACATATAAACCAAGTGAGTAGGCAAAGTGCTTGTCGAAGTCCTTTTAACCTCCTAAGTATGATAACTCTACAATTTTGGCTTTGAACTCCCTCAGCAATACTGCCCAAGGATAACTATGCTTGCTAATGTTAATGCCTGGAGTCAGTGCTTGTGTGTGTGTCTTGACCACTGACCCACTCCGAGACAGGGCTCCTGGCACAAAATTTGTGCTTTGTGTCTCTTATGTCCTCCACACTACCTACCAATCACTGTTCTAAATGCGCAGACAGTTCGGTGCTCACTGGTGTAAATGAACTGCTGCACAACTCACACTTTCAGCCAACCCCTCACAGGAAGTACAGAGAGGCAAAGAACAATACATTTAAACAAGATATGGAGAATAAATAAGAATCCTGAACCTGAAAGGGAAAGAAAGGCCTTACCACCTTCTCCAAAACAAACTGGCCAAACCATGAGAGCCTGTTTTCTTCAGACCAGAATGGTGGTAGACACCGCAAATCTCTTTATGGAATCTGACCTGCTAAATAAATTTCACAAGGCTAAAAATGATGCGCGTATAAAACAATGGTCTCAGAAGATCTGCTCCAAATTTAAACTTGCAGGGAATAAACCACTTAGATTCATGTGGGACCTTTTTCCAGATACCATTTTTACATATCCCCTCAACACAGCATAAATGCCTATCTTAATCATTTTTTCCACTCTTGATGCTCTCATTAATTCTTATAAAATTTAAGAAAGAATAAGTGATGCCCTATAATTAAAGAGATTGCTTCTGTGGAGACTAATTATGAACTCTTGATACTCAGTGTCAGCCTTTGCCTGGAAGGAAATGAGTCAACTTTTCATTAGTAATCAAGTTGCCTCCACTTTTTTAAGAGTGACCCAGAAATGCAAGGCCATGAGTTTTAGCAATATGAGGCAGAGAATCAGATACCACAAATATTATATACAAATAGGACTAAGACAGAGAATTAAAGTCAAAGAGGTTCCTGAGGTATTTTTCAGGATGAATGAAGTTTCAGAAGGGGCCCAGGAAAATAATTCATCAAGGAGATGTGCCTGGCTTACACAAGAACAGGCATTTCAAAATCTTAAAGGGACAGCCAGTTAAATGGCTAAGGCCCTACCACGGTCTAGCCAAGAGAATGATAACCATTGTCAAATGTTTTCCACACAGAATAGGTACCCCTGGTTTATTCTGGATAATTGAGGGTTTGGATATGTACTATATAATCAAAGGAAACAAGCAGTAAAGGACATGAGCTAATTTGGGCTAACCAAAGATTTTGCTAACAGATACTTGCTTACTCTGGATCCCTGCAATGAACTAGATCAGGCCAATGATATGCTGGACAGAAGAGGTCAGAGGCCAGGATACCTAAATTCTCAGCAAGGAGAATGAACTATGCCATAGATGACAACTGATCCTATTCTCAGTGTCTGTTTTTCAATCATTCTGCTATCTTAACCCATTCTTTTCCTTGCCTCAGAGACTCTTGGATTCTGAATTCCCTTGTAAATGGTATCGATGAGCTTACCTGGCTGCTTCTGAAAGCAGCATAAAAATCAAGTCAAAACCAAAAAGTTCTAGGAGTAGGAGAAGTGATTGCTCCCAACTGCCCTCCTTTCCTGTCCCCCAGTCTTCCCCTCTACCCCTCATTCTAGACATTCTATCTTCAAGCATTCAAGCCAACATGTGTTAAAGGAATGATATTTTTAAAATCAGTTATCTATCACCATGAAACCAGATGAATCCACATCCTAGTTCAGTAAAACCTCACACATATTAAAGTATAGACAGACGAGAGCAACCAAGATGTAGAAAAGTTTTAAAACTATGTCATTAAGAACAAAATGATGAAGATACTGGTAATGATTATTCCAGGAAACAACAGCCCTTCCGGTCCCCTCAGTCTCTCTACTTCCATCCTTCTACTACCCATCTCCGTCAATATTCTCAGATTTATAATCTAAGTGAGCCACTAAAAATCCTGATTTTAATCTTCTGTCCTGCAGTAGTTGTTCCCTTGCCTGAATCGCCATAGTTCTTATCATCTGTGCTGACACATCGGGTAGTTACAGAATACTATATTTTATACATATATGTATGCTTCATCTCCCTAACAAGATGGCAAGATGTCAGAGGACTGCCACCATGTTTTATGTGAGAGAAATATGACATTCATTAGCAGACACTCCCAAGGTATTTTATACTCATTAATAAGTAAGTCAGAGAGCACAGGCCTCTTGGTCCTTTATGTCTATTCACAATACCTAGCACAGTGCTCAGTCAGTGTAGCCAGCTCAATAAATACTAGTTTAATGAAAATTAAACTTTTGTTTGAAGAGTGCTATGGACTGAAGGTTTCCATCCCCCCCCCCAAATTCATATAGTGAAACTCTAATCCCCAATATGATGATACCTGGAGGTGGGGCCTTTGGGAGGTAATTAGGTAGATAAAATCATGAGGGTAGGGTCCTCATGATCGGATTAGAGCTTTCTCTCCCTACCATGTGAAAATATATACAGTGAGAAGGTGGCCATCTCACCAGGAAGAAGGTCCTCACAGGGAACTGAATCTGCCAGGACCTTGATCTTAGACTTCTCAGCCTCCAGAACTATGAGAAATAAATGTCTCCCGTTTAAGCCACCCAGTCTGTGGTAGTTTGTTATAGCAGCCTGAGCTGACTAAGACCAAGAGGAAGAATCATTCAGTGCTTCAGTCCACCTGACTTTCAGTGTTCAGGATACAGGATTATAGATAGAGCAAGTATAGGAAAGTGGCCTGAATCTGTAGAGATGCCACTATCCTACACAAGTCCTAATCAGGTTATTTTCTCGTTACCACCTACCTTCTCCTCATACTTACGTGAAGAAAAAAACTGGGTATGATGTTCCAGTTCGATGGGTTCACTGAGTAATAGCACCCGTCACTGAAATAATGCCTGTATTAGTCTTTGCTTTCACTTTTCTTTCATGAAAGCCTTTTGATAAAGATTGAAGTAATAGTTTGCTTAGGAGAGGACCATTTTAAAAAGAAGGTTATTGCATTAATAAGGGAAGCCTGAAAGCATCAGTATAAAAATCAGTAAGACATTTTTGGACATACAGTATGAAGTGCTAGCAAAAATTACTGATAATAGGTAAATAGATCATAAAAAACTGTGGGGAACCCCAGAGAAATTGTAATTTACCTTACATCGAAATGTAAAGTAAAACACAACTAACACAAACACAAAAACAAAAAAACTCACATCACACACACACACACACACACACACACACACACACACGAGACTGTAGGGATGGAGGAGACGCCAAACTTTATTCCTAGCTACAAAATTCCTAGTTATGGGACATTTAGAAGAGCACTTAAAGAAAATCTCCTTCATGCCCACATATTTATGGTAGCTTAACGGAAAAAAAAGTATTTGGAAATTTTTAGATAATTACATTTTTATCACATTCTGATTTCCCCACCCCTCTGTATTCAATCTTGCTGGCCTTGATGAAAGATAGACAGCCAAAATTTAAAGTGAAGTACTTAATTAAGCTACTCCAGATCCTGGAAGAAAAATATTTCTCATCCTGCTTAGTCACAAGAAAAAAGGGGAGAAAAGAATTCCTACGTGAAATTGATGGTGCTGACATGCCACAATGGAACAATAAGAAAGAAACTTTACAGAGGATTACGGTTAACTTGGGGACTGTGTTGAAAGAAGCCTAGCTAAACCCACATCTATTCATGCCAGGTTTGCAGGACAAAATCAGTTGATTTAACTTATTGGCAATTACCCAAGACAGGCAAAAGGATAGGCAGAGTTTAAGAATCACCTTCTCCTACTTCTTTACCTAACACTGAAGTTTATAAAGGTTCCAACCTGAAGAATAAAGATTAGTTGAAAAGAGTATGGGAATCCCATTGTTCTATAAGAAGCTGATAATCAAGACTTACTTTATAAAAAATGCCTCAGGGACACCTAATATATTTGTTAAAGTATTTTTCAAACACATAGTGTTAATAAGAAGAATTACTTACGAATGGTACTGTTGAAGTGTCCAGATCTCATGTCCTAAATAAGGAAAGCCTCATGGGACATACATCTGTACATCTGTAACTCACTATGCAAATGTGTAAGGCACTATGTTTAACACCTTGTGACTTTTGGGCTGGCAACAAAATTTATCAGAAGTTGTTGAAGTTGACCTGTCTCAATTTCACAGCTGCATAAAATCTGTCTGGACTTGCTCATTTTCCATTAGGAAAAAGAAGAGAGAAGTTTCAAGTTTTTCAATTTAGTTTTCTCTACCAAAGAGCATTTTAATAGATAGCAGTCTCCATCCCCACCTTCACTGCCTTCTTATATTTCATCTGCAGTAACTGCACTGAGCTTTCAAGTCAAAGGCCCCTTCTCAGAAATGCAGCATTAGCCAAGCTAATGTCTCTGTTTAAAATCAGAAACTATGTAGAGTTATAATCACATTCCTGATCTAAAGAGTCACTTTCAGTCTTTCAATGTCCCATATTTCCTTTTCAGAAAGTCCTGTTTGAACTACCCACTTTAAAATAGGTAGTTTTGGGGATGCCTGGGTGACTCAGTCGGTTAAGCATCTGTCTTCAGCTCAAGTCATGATCCCAGGATCCTGGGATCAAGTTCCACATTGGGCTCCTTGCATGGTGAGGAGCCTGCTTCTCCCTCGCCTCCACTCCCCCTCCTTGCATTCGCTCTCTCACTCTCTCTGACAAATAAACAAATAAAATTTTTAAAAAATTAAAATAAAATAAGTAATTTTGTCCCATTTTACTGATAGGCAAACTGAGACTTAGAGTGACGGCACATTTTCCAAGAGCATGTATCAGGTCAGCTACTTAAAAGGTATGTGATCATATAGGCCAATATCCCTGATGAACACAGATGCAAAAATTCTCAACAAAATACTAGTAAGCAGAATCCAACAATACATTAATAAAATCATTCACCACAATCAACTGGGATTTAATCCTGGGTTGCAAGGGTGGCTCGATATCTGCAAATCAACCAACGTGATGCATCATATCAATAAGAGAAAGGATAAGAACCATATGATCACTTCAATAGATGCAGGAAAAGCATTTGACAAAATACAACATCCATTCATGATAAAAACCGTCAACAAAGTAGGTTTAGAGGGAACATACCTCAATATAACAAAGGCATTTATGAAAAACCCACAGCTGACATCATCCTTAAAGGGGAAAAACTAAGAAACTTTCTTTCCCTTAAGGTCAGGAACAAGACAAGGGTGTCCACTCTCACCATTTTTATTCAACATAGTACTGGAAGTCCTAGCCACAGCAATCAGAAAGCAAAAGGAAATAAAAGGCATACAAATCGGTAAGGAAGAGGTAAAACTTTCACTATTTGCAGATGACATGATACTATATATATAGAAAACCCGAAAGACTCCACCAAAAAACTGCCAGAACTGATAAATTCAGTAAAGTCACAGGATATTAAATCAATGTATAGAAATCTGTTGCATTTCAAACACTAATAATGAGCAGAGAGAGAAATTAAGAAAACAATCCCATTTACAGTTGCACCAAAAATAACAAAATACTTATGAATAAATCTTACCAAAGAGTTAAAAGATCTATACTCTAAAAACTATAAAATACTGATGAAAGAAATTGCAGACCTACACAAAGAAATGGAAAGCCATTCCATGCTCATGGATTGGAAAAACAAATATTGTTAAAATGTCTATACTACCCAAAGCAAGCTATACATTTAATGTGATCCCTATCAAAATACCAACAGCGTTTTTTACAGAACTAGAACAAACAATTCTAAAATTTTTATAAAACTACAGAAGACCCTGTATAGCCAAAGCAATCTTGAAAAAGAAAAGCAAAGGAGTGCCTGGGTGGCTCAGTGGGTTAAGCATCTGTCTTGGCTCAGGTCATGATCTCAGGGTCCTGGGATCGAGCTCACACTGGGCTCCCTGCTCAGCAGGGAGTCTGCTTCTCCCTCTCCCTTTGCCCCTCCCCCTGCTCGTGCTCTCTCTCTCAAATAAAATAAATGAAAATAAGAAAAGCAAAACTGGAGGCATCACAATTTCCGACTTCAAGTTATATTACAAAGCTGTAGTAATCAAAACAGTATGGTACTGGCACAAAAAGAGACACATAGATCAATGGAACAGAACAGAAAGACCAGAAATGAACCCATAATTATATGGTCAATTAATCTTTGACAAAGCAGGAAAGAATACCCAATGGGATAAAGACAGTCTCTTCAACAAATGGTGATGGGAAAACTGGACAGCAACATGCAAAAGAAAGAAACTGGACCACTTTCTTATACCATACACAAAAGTAAATTTAAAATGGACTAAAAACTTAAATGTGAGACCTGAAACCATAAAAATCCTAGAAGAGAATACAGGTAGTAAACTCTTTGACATTGGACATCACACAAATGCAACTTTTTTCTAGATAGTCTCCCGAGACAAGGGAAACAAAAGCAAAAATAAACTACTGGGACTATATCAAAATAAAAAGCTTCTGCACAGGTAAGGAAAAAATCAACAAAGCTAAAGGCAACCTACAAAATGGGAGATGTTTGCAAATGACATATTCAAAAAGGCTTAATATCCAAAATACATAAAGAACTTACAAAACTCAACACCCCAAAAACAAATAATCCATTAAAAAATGGGCAGAAGACATGAACAGACATTTCTCCAAAGAAGACATACAGATGGCCAAAAGACACATGAAAAGATGCTCATCAACACTCACAACAGGAAAATACAAATCAAAACTACAAGGAAATATCACCTTACACCTGTCAGAATGGCTAAAAAAAAACAAAAACAAAAACACCAGAAATAACAAGTGTTGGCAAGAATGTGGAGAAAAGGGAATCCTCCTGCACTATTGGTGGGAATGCAAACTGGTGCAGCCACTATGGAAAACAATATGAAGATTTCTCAAAAGGTTAAAAATAGAACTACTTTATGATCCAGCAATCGCACCCCTGGGTATTTACCCAACGAATACAAAACACCAATTCAAAGGGATACATGCACCTCTATGTTTATAACAGCATTAATTACAATAGCCAAGAAATGGAAGCAGCCCAAGTGTCCCATCAACTGATAAATGGATAAAGAAGATGGGGTATTATATACAATGGAATATTATTCAGTCATCAGAAAGAAGGAAATTTTACCACTTGCAATGACTTGGATGAAGCTAGAGAGGACAATGCTAAGTGAAATAAGTCAGTCAGAGAAAGACAAATACCATATGATTTCACTCATATGTGGAATTTAAGGAACAACAAATGAGCACAGGAAAAGAGAGAGAGAGAAATCAAGAAATAAACCTTGTTTTTTTAAAGAAACAGACTCTTTTTTTTTTAAAGTTTTTATTTATTTATTTGACAGAGACAGCCAGCGAGAGAGGGAACACAGGCAGGGGGGAGTGGGAGAGGAAGAAGCAGGCTCCCAGTGGAGGAGCCTGATGTGGGGCTCGATCCCAGAATGCCGGGATCACGCCCTGAGCCGAAGGCAGACGCTTAACGACTGCGCCACCCAGGCACCCCCTAAAGAAACAGATTCTTAATTATAGAGAATGAATTGATGGTTACCAGAGGGGAGGAGGAGATTGGTTCAATAGATGATGGGGATTAAGATGTGTACTTGTCATGATGAGTACAGGGTAACATATGGAAGTGTTGAATCGCTATATTGTACACCCGAAGCTAATAGAACATTATATGTTAACTTTTAAAAAAACTTTTAAAAATTAAAAAAAATAAAAGTTATGTGATCTTCAGAAAATTATTTAACTTCTTTGAGTTTCCACATATATTCATCAGTAAAACAGGGATATTAAGACATGTAACTTACATGAGGACTACAATAACACATATAAAAAGGTTAATTAAGCACAGAGCCTGACATATAATAAGTGCTCAATAAACACTGGCTACCATAATATTCTTTAACTTGCCAAAGGTCTGATTGCTAACAAGAATTAGGATTCAAACTGCAGTCTACCCGGCATAAAAACCTATGCCCTCTCCATGTCACCAGACAGGGCTCTTTCAGATACCTTAATCCACACACCAGTACCACAATGAACCAAACAAAAGCCCGAGGCAAAAGGAAAAGTCAGTAATACTGATCTCTTTATTTAAAATTTGGGTATATTTATCACAGTTTTTTGCATTAATTTTGACATTCTGAACTACTGCATTAAAGTATAACTGCCTGGCTAGCTCAGGCAGTAGAGCATGAGACTCTTAAAATATTCTTTATCTTGGTAACTGGGTTTTCTGACACCCTCTAAAATTTTACACCTGAGCTGAAAGCTTCACTCACCTCACCCTGGTCCCAGCCCTACCAGTCACTAACAGTTTCTGCTCTGACATTACAGTCATTTCACAATTCACTTTGCATTAGTCTAGTAAGACTCACTGTGAACCTCTTTAAAAAGCCCAGGTTAATGAATTGATAATTATTTTATGACTTCCCAAAGAGTGTGAAATAATGTGGTGACACTATCGATTACTTGCAACTACTACCACAGACTTCAGTTATCTGTTATATGTGGTATACATAAAGAGCATGCAATAAGTTAATTCCTGAATTAATAGCTTCTTAAGTACCACATTATTTACAAAAAAAGAAACATTACTCTGTGAAAGGTATTTAGTGAGCAAAAGACAATATTCTTCATTTTACGGTAAAGATAAAAGAACTACGGAAAAGTGGCCAGGCTTCTGCTAGCATCTGCCAGAAAAACTGTATATATGATGTTTTCTGTGAAATAGGACACTCTACTTGAAGGAATCTTCTTGGCAGAGCCAGTTTCAGCAAAGAAGAGAAAGTGATTTAACAGTTGACATTTTTCCCAGTGTATCTCTTTGATCTGATGTTGCCCTGAACAGCACTGAACACACTAACCAGGTAGGTGAAAGGGGAAAACACTGAGTCAGCCTTAACTTTTAAAAATACCTTTCTAGGAGAGCACCACTACAACACAAATATTGATAGTGCATCCTCTAAGCCAGGCTCTGGAAGATTCCAGGTGTCTCTGTTCTCTTCTGATTATATAGAAACATATCAAGAGGCAAAGAAGGCAATGGCTATAGTTTTCTTGAATGGCTTTAGGAGGCCTGGACCACCAACATTCTCCTAGTCCTGGCCAGGAAAGTTGTTGGTTGTTAATGTTTAATGTTTCTTACAGTTAGTACACAAATTTTAAGCAAATTGTGAAACCAAGTTATACTTTATAACATTTTATATTTGTAATGATTTACTTTGTTTACTTTGATAATATAAAGTAAAAATAATTTTCTTTGATAATGATTACTTCAAAATGTAGTTCCTACTTAGGTACTTTGGCAAAAAGTAGAAACTCTCAAATGCAATCACCCATCCACAGGTACCTAAGTAACTCCTGGTGACTTTCCAGTGTTTAATAAACACTGCGCCACAGTTACCTCCTAAGTGGCATGTAGAATTTTTTGAAAGAGTCCTTTATAATGATAATTTTTATCATTAAAAATAATGGCAGAGTAATTATATCAGATCAACTCTCTTGCTTACAATAATTAGACACTGTAGACAATATAGTAAAGGTACCAAAGAGTAACCAAAGCAGGCAGAAACTGGGATATGAGCCTCAAAAAAAGAAAACCAAACTATATGAAACCTACATTTCTATAGCTCTTTCCCTGAAGGTATTCCTCAGTCCATACAGCACATGAGGAACAGAATGCAAGCAGAAAATGGAAGTCTTACTGGGCTGAAGAGTCAAAGGTATCTGGAACTGTCAAAGCAGCTAGAATCTGGAGGAGGAGAAATCCTGGAAAAGACAGAACCACAGAGCAGGTAGCCCTAAAATATGTATATGACTCCACACAAATCCTTAAATGATTCCTGGCTGTGCATGAATAAAGTATTTAGGAACCCAAAGGAAAGCAAGAGCTGGAAGGCAGAAAGGCTGAGCATGGTTCTAGGAAGTCAGAAGCTTGAATTCAGGTCCTACTAAATTAGAGGGGTTTGGGAAACACCAGGCTTGACAAGCACCTCACACTTCTCATTGATCCCCTTGAGGGGTCATACTTGGGAGTAAGGACCACATCCCAGGACTAAGACACAATACTGTCAGACTCAAGGCAAAACAGACCCTCCAGAGCAAAGCCTAAAACCAAGCTTTCATTGGATCAAGGTGATCTTCCAGTGATGTAACTGCCCATAAGAACAAAACTCACCATTCTTGAGTGGAAGGTAAACACTAAAATGCATCACTCACAATGTCCACTAAATAACAAAACTACCATAAATGAGAAGTAAAGGGAAATTGTACCCAGAGTCAACAGAAAGAGCTGTTGATACCGACATACCCAAAGACAACCCAGATGTTAAGAACTGACAGATAAGAACTTTAAATAACTACGATAAATATGTCCTTAAAATGCACACTTTGGGGAGCCTGGGTGGCTCAGTCGTTAAGCGTCTGCCTTCGGCTCAGGTCATGATCCTGGGATCAAGCCCCGCATCGGGCTCCCTACTCAGCGGGAAGCCTTCTTCTCCCTCTCCCTCTGCCCCTGCTTGTGTTCCCTCTCTTGCTCTCTAGCTCTCTCTCTCTCTCTGTCAAATAAATAAATAAATAAAAATCTTTTTTTTTTAAAACGCGCATCTTGTGAATTTTACAAATCAAAACCTTACCCTCCCCCAAAGTTCTAGTGAAATTGAGTTACCCATGATTGTCAATCAAATTGGGATTTGGAATGGTTTATCTTTGAAAGCCTGAGACAAACAACTTGAAAGTGATTAATGACAGCCAAACTTAATTACATATTTACACCTCCCAGTAGGACAAGGGAGAGAATAAAATGTCTTATCTCTCTGTAGCGAGAGGGCTTTATTAAGATCTGACAACAACTATTTAGGAACAATAATTGAGTTTCATGCAAGATTACACAGGTTTTCCTTGTCTGGCATCCCAATCTAATCATAGACTGATAGAATACTTAGGCTCCTAACAGTGAGAAAAAAAAGTTGAGCTGTGTACAAAACTAACCTTTAAAAGTACTTATCCTCATCTGTCAATGTGATCTTATCAAGGATTTCTATAATTTCTATAAACAACCATTATATTTTAGCTGAATCAGTAGCATTATGCTCTTTAAGCAGATAGATACCTTCTACTTTAAAACATTTTCCACTAATACCCACCCCCAATGCCCGGTAAAAAGAATTTGGCTTCAACTTTCTTTTCTTAATCTATTAAGCAATCTCATGAACAAAAAGATAATCATATGTCCTGCATGTCTGATGTAATTTTTATAGAACTTCTAAGTGTTCTAATATCCATTTACCATTTTGGGAAAACAATATTTACTGCACAAGCTGGATTACCTTTTTTCTCCAAGGAAAAAAGCAAAGTTCGTGAAGATATACTTAAAGATCTGATAAGTAGATGTTATTTTTGCTTAAAATTTTGCTTTACATCCTGTGGCATTGTAGGGATGACTGAGTTGGCCTCCCTGATATTTTTCTTGCTTTTCCTGTGTCCACTTAGTTGACACTGCCACTCCCAAAGATGCTAATATTGCTTTTACCGACACAGAGAAATACTCTCTTTTTACAAGTTTTGTTGTTCATATGGGTCTCCCAAAAGGACAGTCTTGCCCACTTTTTTCCTTACTTTTCTTTCTCAGAGGGCTTGTTTCCCTCACAAAGGATTGGAAGACATCTGAGGGACTTGCCCAGAATTATATCCATAAGCAACCTATCCCATGAACAATTAATAAGCATCCGTGGACAGATTTTGGGCAGCTCCGTTTTTGTTAACCACAAAGTGAATTCCCTCTTCCCTAGCAGTGCTTCTTCTAGAAATCAGGGGCAACTTTGTCTGTCTCACCTTGGTTGCAGAGTTTGAGACTAACGGCCCACAAATCCCTTTTCTCCCATAAGTGACCCTTGGTGTCCTCTCCTGGTAAGTGCTCAGAGACTAGTCTCTCTTTCCACAGCAGACCACAAATATGTAGGCCAACAATCAGAACCTATTTGAAATTCCCCCTACGTAAGTCACCACGTTGAATTATGTCCAAATAGAACTAAAGTGCTTCTCGGTATAGTACTACCATACTAGATGCTGTGTGAAGGAAATAAAATTCTCAGAGGAGAGGACAGTACCTTTTTATTCAAGACACAGATTAAAAAAACCTGTGAATGATGAAATCTGTCGAGCACCTTTTGGTTCAAGAAACGCATTGTTAAGCTCTAGCTACATATCAGGCACTATATTAAGCATTAACTATACAAAAACACATAAGACAAGGACCTCAAAATCCAGTAGGAGAAACAAACACATCCACAAATGATCATAATTTAATGGGTTAACTACCATAGAGAGCTGAATGATAGAATAAAGCAAGTATCTATGACAGCAGGTGCCAAAAAGGGACTGAAGATTTTGGTAGCCAGTTCTAAGGCATTAAGTTCCTCCCCTTTATTATCTCCAGCTGTGTTACCATTCTGAGAGAAGACTACATCACATGTTTTTGTTTTTTGTTTTCCAGTTAGAAAAACTACATGAGCAGCTCATTATCAGTTACAAAAAACATTTCCTTTCCAGTATTTTCTTTATTCCAATCCAAACAACCTACGGTTAAACTTTACAGTCATCTGGGGCGGCTGTAAAGGTGGCTCAGTTGGTTAAGCGGCTGCTTTCAGCTCAGGTCATGAGCCCAGGGTCCTGGAATCAAGCCCCATGTTGTGCCCCCCGGGTCCACTGCGTCCCCTGAGTCCCCAAGACCCCACCTCGGGCTCCCTGCTGAGCCTGCCTCTCCCTTTCCCTCTGCCCCTCTTCCCCTGTTTGTGCTTTCTCTCTCATTCTCTCTCTCAGATAAATAAAAAACTTTAATTAAAAAAACAACTCTACTGTCATCATAGCCTAAAATATTGTCACTTTGCTCAAAAGCATCTTCCCTGACTTGCAAGAATCCTCACTTATGACATTAAAGAACTTAGATCCTGGGACGCCAGGGTGGCTCAGTAGGTTAAGTGTCTGCCCTCAGCTCAGGTCATGATCTCAGGGTCCTGCTCAGCAGGGAGCCTGCTTCTTCCTCTGCCTGCTGCTCCCCCTGCTTGTGCGTGCATGCGTGCATGCTCTCTCTCTCTCTCTGATAAATCAATCAATCAATCAATCAATCAATCTTTAAAAAAAAAAAAAGGCACTTAGATCCTAGTGTCAGAATGGACTTGACTGGAACCAATGTCATTATTATATTTATGTTACTCAATTAAATATCCAGAAAAGAAAGAAAAGCATGTTGGATAAACTCATTTAAAATGCTTATTAAGCAAGTACTGCTACCAAAGCAGAGAACAAGTATACCCTATGCAGTGTTAAAGAAAAGTTATATGATCAATCTTATTTTCCATGATATAAGTACAATGGATACATGTTTCTGTCAAAAATTTTCAATTGAGGGACACCTGGGTGGCTCAGTCAGTTAAGTGTCTGCCTTTGGCTCAGGTCATGATCCTAGCGTCCTTGGGACAGAGTACTGCTTGGGACTGCCTTCTGAGCTTCTCCCTCTGCCTGCCTCTCCCTCTGCTTGTGCACATGTGCTCTGACAAATAAATAAATAAAATCTTTAAAAAAAATTTTTTTCCATTGAGCTAGAGCCAGAAGGAAAAAAATGTGGTCCACAGGACACAAAGAGGAGCTATTTATGAGATAATCTCACAGGCCTCCTCAAAGAAACAAAAAGTATAGCTAAACTAGGTGTTGGAGAAAAAGAAAAAATGCTCTTAAGAACCAGCCTATACTCCCTAATCCTGTCCATACCCTTTGTCTTGTAAGCCCATATAATGACATTTTCCACAGTGCCTGCTCCCCATCCCATCCCTACAGGTGCATATGCATCTTTCTCATGGTCTCTTTTAGGAACTAGACATTTTTTACACCAGAAAAATAGTTTCATGTTGTAATATTCACGTATGCTAGGCAGAATTAAAGTTAATATCTATTGTGGTTTGACTTAAAAACAAGATCGTAACTAACATGTTGAGGAGTGATTCTAAGAATGTACTCAATAATACATTAACTAGCCACTCACTGAAAAGTCTTTTTCATAATGAAAAAGATAGTGATAAGATAATAAGAAGTTCTTGTTAACCATTTATCTGACATCTACATCCTTCCATCCTTATCCCCCACAAAGACTACATCAGAAAAGTTAAAGAACCAGTAACATTTCACAGAAGTATTGAAAATAGAATTAGTAGAACCAAATCTTGTCCAGGGTTCTACTGAGGAAAAATAAAATATATAAAAAGGAAAAAAAAAACCAAACAAACAGAGAAAAACTTACTTGCAGTATCCTGTGCCATTGTGGTAGGTAACACACACTCCTTCATTTACACAGGGCTCATAGCCATCCCGACACTGCAATGCTAAAAATAAAAACAAATGCACATTAGAAATAAGTCACTAATCAGACAGCAAAGAAATGTTACCCAATTCAGGTCAACATCCGTTCCCATATCCAACCTGATCTGGGTTTCCCTTTAGAGCTTTCATCAGGTTTTTTGGTTTGTTTTGTTTTGTATTTGTCCTTTGGCTTCTGGGGTCATAGAAGCATGGAAGCTCATCCTAGGAGTCTCTTCCTTCAATAACTGCTTTACAATCTTGAATGATGCTCTTAATTCTCTGTGCCTCTAGCTTCCCAGCGATTGCATCCCTATCTTCTAATGATACTCAAGAAAACTAAAGCTCTTTTTTTTAAATAATATTTTGTTATTATGTTAGTCACCATACAGTACATCCATAGTTTTTGATGTAAAGTTCCATGATTCATTACTCGCATATAACACCCAGTGCACCATGCAATACGTGCCCTCCTTGATACCCATCACCAGTCTATCCCATTCCCCCACCGCCCTGGAGCCTTCAGTTTGTTTCCCAGAGTCCATAGTCTCTCATGGTTCATTCTCCCTTCTGTTTACCCCCCCCTTTCTTCTTCCCTTTCTTCTCCTACCGATCTTCCTACTTCTTATGTTCTATAAATGAGTGAAACCATATGATAATTGTCTTTCTCTGCTTGACTTATTTCGCTTAGCATTATCTCCTCCAGTCCCGTCCATGTTGCATATTACTCAGCCATCAAAAAGAACGATTTCTCAACATTTGCTGCAACAAGAAAACTAAAGCTCTTAACAAACATGACATGCCATAAGCATCTTGAAATTTGAATACTTCAGATAAATAATACAAGGATTCATCAGTGAATATTTAGGAAGACCTGGGTAAATACTAGGACACCATGATATAAATGAATTAATTACTTAAGCCTTCAAGTGAGGTTTCAGAACAGGCCACTTTAATAACTAATCAGAAACATCAACGATATTCATTGAACAAACTGTAATTGAGAGCCTAGTATATGCCTGGCACAATATTAGGATCCAGAGGAAAAGGAGAAATGGAATACATAAGAAATCAATACAGCATAACCTCCAGCCTTAAGGGATTCACACAAAGATGGGGGAGTAGACCATGAATACAGATTGTAGGGGGGGAGGGTGAAAATAAAGAAAATAAAAAGTTAATTTTATATATGCAGATAGAACAACAATTCTTAAATTCTTAAACTCCAGTCCTTTTACAAGGCAGTGAAAAGGCACCTCACACCATAATCCCTTCCAAAAACACACTACTCAGAGATAAACAGCAATAGTAGAAATTTTCATTGATTTTAGCCACAAGAGGAGAAAGACTCCGAAAGTCTACCACTCACTTGCTGGATAACTTGATTATTTAGCTTTTAGAATCAGAATTTTCATTACCAAAATCCTTACCAAGAATCCTAACAACAACTGGAAAGGCAAGCCAGAAAGAAACCTAGTCAAACAACAAAAGCTAAAATTGAAGTTAATGAACTTTTTCTATAAGATTATTAAGATGTCCATCTGCTAGGACAGTTGATATACAAATACCTGAAAGCAAAACTGAGAAATCTCCACCTGTGACTTTTCTCTAGCCATACCATTCTATGAATAAACTGCTCAATATCACAGGCTCTAGGCCTGACATTCTAGGGCATCAAAATCAGCTTCTTCACAGGGGAGCCCAGGCACAAGCTGGATGCTAGAACAATTCCTCCATTAACAATTACTGCATAAGATGGGCACCCGGGTGGCTCAGTTGGTTAAGCATCTGTCTTCGGCTCAGGTCATGATCCCAGAGTCCTGGGATCGAGTCCCGCATCAGGCTCCCTGCTCAGTGGAAAGCCTGCTTCTCCCTCTCCTACTGCTCCTCCCCCTGCTTGTGTCTCTCTTGTGTGTGTGTGTGCGTGCACATGCTCTCTCTCTCTCTCTCTCTCTCTCAAATAAATCTTAAAAAAAAATGCTTTCCTTAAAAAAAAAAAATTACTGCATAAGAACACGCTATTTGCCCAGTACCCATTACGAAGTGATGGAATCATTTGAGAATATGTTTACAGAAATCTCATCTCTTAAAATAATATTTTTAAAATAGTAATAACCACTGCAGCTAACACGTTGTGCTTACTAAATCCCAGATACTATTTTATGCATTTTACATAGACTAACTAATACAATGTTCCCTACAATGCTGTGAAGCAGTTAATTTCATTATATGTGTTCCACAAAAAAGGCTAAGTGACCTGCTACTACCACACCAGTGGGTTAAAGAGCCAGAATTTGAACCTTAGGGAGTCTGGAACCTGCAAGAGAGTCTGTGCTCCTATCTACAGTGATACACTGTTTCCCACTATCTGACATTTTTCTTCTCAGATGGGCAGGACAGGTATTGTTATACCCATTTACTAGAAAGTGCAGGCCAAGGAGTTTAGGTGACCTCCTCATGGAACATCACACCACTAGCTGTGGCAGTGTTAGGCCTGAGACCCAGGTCTCTTGCTGAGTCCAGCCCCATCTCTGACAGCTGCTGGGATCACACAGTCACTAAGTTGCAGCCGGAACAGGCAGATTCAGGAAAAGGGTCATCTTGTTGTCCATATCCCACTTCCCTGTAGGGCTCAAATGCTCCCTCTTCCCACACTGATAAGGCCAATGCAACAACTATAATTAAAACAGTTAATGTCAGGTTATTTCCTCCATACCAAAGTTCTCAAACTGCTTTTTTCATTCTCTTTAGACACTTTTATTAGTTTCAATGAGAACTTCCTGACTTTTTTCTATTTGCTTTTTTTCCTTTAAATAAAAAAGAAAACCTGTCAGTAGGAAAGGAATGTCCTGCAGGCACAGAGCAAGTTAAGCTGCAGCTCTGTCCTCCCCCTGCAGGAATCCTGGCTCAGTGGAGTCCAGAAACCTGAAATCTTACCTCTACCACTAACTAGCTGTACTACTGTAAGTAAAGCACAACCTCATGGGGGCTCAATTTCCCTACCAGTAAACTAAACTGGGGAGAACTAAATGCTCTTGAAGGTCTCCTATGATCCAACAGTGACACCTCCTTCATTAAAAGTATGTGAAAGGCATGCCTGGTACCTGGAGAAACCTACGCAGAAGGACATTAAGAGCCTAGCCACCCATGACTCAGAAAGCCATGGGTGCAAAAAAATTACAGTCTGTTCCTATTAAGTGTCCTGGCAAATCATTGCAGTGACAGGTTCAGAGAAATACAAACAACCCAAAGTCAATATGTGGCAATCCATCAAGCAAATAACTTTACAGCCTCGCCTTAGTGAACCAATCAAATTCAGTGACCAAAAAGGAGGTGGGCTTACAGGGCTAATAATTAATGCCATTTGGCTAATCTGTAGGATCATGCTACCTTGACCCTCTAACATTTACTAAGCCATGGTGCTCAAAGTGTGCATCAGAATCAAGTGAAGGGCTTCCCAGACACCCCCCCCCCCGGAGTTTCTGATTGAGGAGGTCTAGAGGGGGCCTGGGCATTTGCATTCCTAACATGTTCCCAGGTGATGCTGATGCTACAAGTCTGAGGAACCATACTTTGAGAACAACTAAAGCATGAGTGCCCATGTTAAGGAGTCCCCTAGGACTACAGAATCCACTAGAGGTCTTGTGTAATCTAGACAGTAATATACTGCCTGAATAGACAAAAGAAAAATAGAGTAAAATTTGAGACTTGTGACTTTGCTCAGGGGTATTTCTAAAGGAATACTGTAATTATTTGCCATTCAAAGAGAAATTAAAACTTTGATAACTCAAAAAATTACAGTGAAACCAGAAAAGATCTCATTTTAAAATTCAATGTGCTCTTTTTCCAATGTAAAACACTTAAATTTAACAGTGAAATTGAAAGCACCTTTATATTTGTAGAGTAAAAAACGAAATGCTCAATCATATCCCATTTAGAGAACAGATGCTTAACTGATGTTTTAGTAGACTCGGAGAAATGAGTCACTCACAAAAGGAGTTTTCATCTTAAGCCACAGTGATCACTCAATAAACACTGTTGACTGGAATCAATCTCATATACTGTGTGTGTCTGTGTGTCTCCGTGTGCATGCCTCTCTCCCCCCAAAAAGGGCAAAAGTCAAGAGAAGGAGGAGATTTCAATTTCATCACTCCATCAACTTGGCAATGTGACACAGAATTTAGAGACCAATTTCTAATTTTCACACATTTTCTGTGCAACATTTTGGGGAATGGGCTTCTAATATTCAGAATATACTTACAGAAGGGGGAATGAAGCATGAGAGACTATGGACTCTGAGAAACAAACTGAGGGATTCAGAGGGGAGGTGGGTGGGGGAATGGGATAGGCTGGTGATGGGTAGTAAGGAGGGCACGTATTGCATGGTGCACTGGGTGTTATACGCAACTAATGAATCATCGAACCTTACATCAAAAACCAGGGATGTACTGTATGGTGACTAACAATAAAAAAAAAAAAAAAAAAAGAACATACTTAGAAAGCATCTGCTCCATGAGGTGCAAACCCTAATGTCAGGGATTCCATACTTAACAGAATAAAGTCCCTGTCCCCATGAACCTTCTATTAGGGAAAGATAGATAATACATGAATAAATAAATAATGTCATTTTAGACAGTGCTAAGTGATAGATTCTGTTGGAAACAGAACCCAGATATGGGAGACAGAGTAATCACAAAGGCTGGACGTATAGAGACCTCCGTTAGATAGGATGAGTAGGAAAGGCCTCTCTCAGAAGGTACCTTTGAGCTAAGATTTAAATGAAGAAGAATCATGAAGACGCAGGAAAGAGCAATCCCAAACTGAAGAAAGAGCAAGTGCAGCGGCCTTAAGATGGGAATGACACTGGTATTCCAAGTTCACGTGGTTGGAGACTATTAAGCAAGGAGGGAAAGTAATAGGAGGAAGGCAGGGGTTGGACCCCAGCTTCTGGTCTAAGTGCAAGGGTAAGTACTGTTCAGCTTTAAGCAAGGAAAATGACACAATCAGATCTGTGTTTGAAAACAGTCACAATTGTAGGGGCGCCTGGGTGGTGCAGTCACTTCAGCGTCTGACTCTTGGTTTCAGCTCAGGTCTGATCTCAGGGTCTTGGGATCAAGCCCCACATCAGCCTCCACACTCAGCACAATGTCTGCTTGAGATTCTCTCTCCCTCTACCTCTGCTCCTCCCCACTGTGCTCACTCTCTCTCTCACTGAAATAAATAAATCTTGGGAAAGAAAAAAGAAAAGAAAGAAAAGAAAAGAAAAGAAAAGAAAAGAAAAGAAAAGAAAAGAAAAGAAAAGAAAAGAAAAAAGAAAAGAAAAGAAAAAAGAAAAGAAAAAGAGAAAGAAGGAAGGAAGAAAAGAAAGAAGGAAGGAAGGAAAACGGTCACATTTGTAACATGTTCCAGTGAGTAAAGGGGCTTTTTTTCTTTTTTATATAAGCTTATTCAGGTCAGCCCTTTTTAAACCAAGTTGAAGACATCTATTTTCTCAGCTCCCCCAAAGTGGTAAGGATTTTATTCTAATCTCATCCAACCTCCCAGAAGCCCCACTTGCAAAGTGTTGGTACAGCACTCTCTAAATCTGCATTGGCTTTCAGTTCTTAATTCTCAGAACTTACTCTCAGTTTGGCTTCAGAAGAACCAGCTGAGAGGTCTATGCAGTACCTTCACATAATGGCACAGACGGCACTTTTTCCAGGGACAAGCCATTTCTTACTTTTTCCAGTCTAAACCCTCAGCCTCACCTTCAAGATTACAGCCCACCTTACACTCCCGGGATCCTCCCACCATAATAAATGCAGTCTCTTGCTGGCATGGATCACCACTGCACTCAGCTCCGTGCCTACCCACATCTCAGCTTCCTTGGCTGCCATTTTCCCTCCACTATAAACACTCTATTCATTTGGCTGAGGCCCAGCCCACCTCCCGCCTCACCCTCAGAGCCCCTGACTCTTAAGACATTCATAACTCACTCACAGTTTAGCACTTAATTCTATGCTGTCTTCTCTATTTTTCCATGTTTAAGTTCCTAGAGGATAGAAAACATTTCTTCTTTTCTGTATATTTGAGGCAATATAATTTCATGCACAGATGCTAAAATCAGGATCTGAGTTTGGATTCTAGCTCCTTCATTTACTATCTATATCTGTATCTCTTTCTCTTTTAGTTTCTTCACCTGTAAAATCATCTCTCAGAGCCCTGGTAAGAACTAACTGAATTAATACACTTAAACAACCTCGAATGCCTGATACATAGTAAGAGCTCAAAAAAGCCTAGCTCACATAGTAGGTACTTAAATTCTGGGTAAGTGAATGAGTGCATGATAAATGCTATCATGATAAACTTGCTAAATGAATGCATGATAAACTTGTTAAATCAATCACACCCCAGTTTAAACAAACTGAGAAATCTGGAAAAATAGAAGAGCCCTAGGCAATTTGAGATGTAATATCCATAAGTGGAATAAATTCTTCCCAGCTGCCATCACTAACAGTCTAATGAAAGAAATACTGAACTACTACTACAACTACAAAAAAAAAAAATCAGAGGTCACCGCTTTTTAAAAAAAAGGTGTAGCACTGTAGGAATAAGAAGTGATACAGTAAAGGTAAAATAAACACTATATATGAGCAAAAATGCCTTTCGATTTTAATACAGTTCTATATTTGTTGAAGAACTTATTGTGAGCATGGCCCTCTACTAGGCATAGAATGGAAACCAAACAGAAGTAAAACAATTCCTATCCTTACAGTCCATACAGCATAATGGAGGGAAGTTAGGGGCAGGGGCAAAGAGGATATGATTTACCCAAATGACTCTAAGATAAACATAAACAAAATAAAAATTGCTTTTATTAAATAACTTTAGCAGACCCTCTAAATGTCAATTTCAGGACCACTCCAGAAACAACCTCTAAGAAATACAACCCAGGGGCGCCTGGGTGGCTCAATCACTAAGCGTCTGCCTTCGGTTCAGGGCATGATCCCAAGGTCCTGGGATCGAGCCCCACATCGGGCTCCTCTGCTGGGAGACTGCTTTTTCCTCTCCCAAGCCCCCTGCTTGTGTTCCCTCTCGTGCTGGCTGTCTGTCTCTCTGTCAAATAAATAAATAAAATCTGTAAAAAAAAAAAAAAAAAAAAAAAAAAAAAAAAGAAAGAAAAAAGAAAAAAGAAAAAAAAGAAATACAACCCAAACCCTTGTGCTTAGCACTGTGTAACTCAGTACAGACAAGGTCCTGGTATTTACTCAAGTTCATTGGCCTCATTTCTCTATAAATACTGCAAACAACAGAATAAGCCGTCATTGATTTTAATCAGTTCTAGCACCTCAGGAATTAGCCCATTTAGGGACTGGCCCAAGGTATCCTGATAGATTGAAATCTTCCGTAAAATTTCGTCCAGGCATTTGCCTAGGTTTTCTAGGGCTTTTTAGTATCATGCCAGCTATATATCACTGGTTTAAAAGCCTGCCTTTGTTTTAGGAATCTCTAACATGAGTAATTAAGTCTGCACCCCAGCCAGCTGTAATCTGAGCAGCCTTCAATGTGTTTCACTTGTTACATTAACACGTAATCGGTGTAAATTGGCATTACTTGTTGCTTTGTAGCCTCTTCAAATAAGCCTCTGTCTGTTGTCTATCTCACATGATTTTTTTTCCATATCCTGCTCTGTCAGTCTGCAGTGTGATATCTGTGTTCATATCCACCGCTCACTTAAAAGACGTTTTAATATCTTAAATGGGTGGGGTTCCTAAAATATGTGAAGAGACGGCATACAGGGCCCTTTTAATTTTCTCTTCAACGTTTATGCAAATCTCGAGTAGCAGCATTTGAGAGAGAAGTCTGAGTTTATGCCCTAGGACCTTGGCTACAGCTGGCTGCTGTTGCTTCAGGCACATGGTGTTTGGAAGGGGCTCAGTAAAACCAACAAAGCAAGGTTTTCTAAAATGACTGCTTGCATTATTACCAAAAGTTAGAGAATTGAGGGCAGGCAGAGAGACATCAGGGATTTGCAATAATTCTCATAGCACCCTGTGATTTCAAACAACAAACTTCCACTAATTTTTTTACTCCATTTTTTGGGATCAAGCCATGAAAAGAAACAAACAAACAAAAACAGAAGTGCAGAAGCTTCAACTCCCAAGTGGTACATTTAAATAAAAACAAAGTAGAGAAACATCTGTCTTCCTCCTTGAAATTCGTCTTGATTAAAAGGCAAATGAATGCAACAAGGGAGATACCAATTTTATTTTCCTGACAGTGTTACAAGGATTTCTCTGTCCTTTACAGATATCATCTAATAGAAAATGTGTTTCCTACTTAAGAGATGCTCATATCAGACCTATAGAGATTAAGGCTTAGGCTACAGAGTTCATAGCAAAATATTACTACTTTTCAAAAACAGGTATACCTTGACTGAAGAAAATATAACCAACAAAAACTGAAGTTATAAATAACATAAGGGTGTTTTTGACATTATTAGTAGAATTTTTGTTTTATAAAGATATTTGTCCTACTGAGTTGATGAGTCTAGAATAATCTTTGATTTAAAAAGTTACGATTTTGTCCTATTTTATACTACTGGATTTATTTATTGCAAAGAGCAAAATTCATCAATATGTGCTGTGCTCTACTGACATATACTATACACTGTGTTATTTCCTTCATTTTTCTGTCTTCTTAAAGACTGCAGAAAATTTTTAATTTGAGTTAAATAAAATGAAAAATTATAAAAACATATTTATAAATCAGATGTGGTAAATTTGTTAATAATCACCTCTACACATACATACATTCTTTCACTTGGAAAATACTTCCCCTCCCTTTCTTATCCATCTCCCTTACTCCCACCTACATTTCAAATCATAGAAAAAAACACTACCTTCCTTAAGAAGCCCTCAGACACCCTCCAGTCTGATTTAGATGTTCCTCCTCTGTACTCCCATTACTTCCTAGGCAGATTTAATAAAAGTGCTGGCTCACCTGTCTCTCTCCCCTACCTCTGTGTAAATTCTCTAAAGACCGTGATCATAATTGGCTCATCTTTGTATACCCAGGACCTAGCACGGTGCCTGGACCATAGCAGGTATAGTCAATACTCATAAGATATTCACTGAACTATCTTTAACACAAAACCTTTTGACAAAGTCAACAACCACTTTATGTGTTCAGAGTTTTCTAAGGCTTCAATTTTAATAAGCATAGTGATACCCAAATGTGACTGTGTCTAATAATTCTGATTTCACTTTGTATAAGCAGTAGAAAAGTAAAATAAGAAGGAAAAAATGGTGCAAATTTCCTGGCCGTTAACAAGGATGAAGGGTTGAGAAAGTGGAACTATACTTTTCTAATCTTCATAAAACTGAAACATATTTGGAAATTCCTGCCTTAAAATTTGCATAAAGATAATACATACTCCCCTACTCTTCCCCATGAATCTTAAGCCATGTGTATTGTGGTTAGGAATTCATTTAAATGGGATGAACAGAAACCAAAATAATTTACATCTAAACGGCAAATGCAGAAAACACAGTAAGAAAAATTTCAAGTGAATGGTAAGCTAAAATCATATGTTTACATTATATAGTACCATTTTCCCCATGAGTAGATTCACTGATACACATCCATAGAAAAATAAGCACCAATCTGATCCAAAGTAGCCCCGATGTATTTCTTTTCTATTAAGTATCTAACACTTTGTAAAATGACACTGACCAAAACAATTACAGGATTTTTATATCCAAAAGGTTCAAGATCTCGGTATAATAAAACCCAAGAGGGAAGAAGCTATATTGGATTTAGAAGTTAAATCATCCTCTATGAAAAGGGAAGCTATAAGAATCTAGAAGTTAAATTATTCTCTATGAAGAAGTTAATTTCTCTATATATAGTGGTCAAAAAAGGCCAATCTGAGGTGATATCCAATTGTCCTCTACCTTCTATCATCTCCTCTATGATCTACATCTGTTCTGTTATCAGAAACAAATTCAGCCTGTCACCAATTTCCTGTGCTTTTAGTAAACGCTCCCTTTTTAAAGCTTTTTAAAGACAATTTTGTGAAGTACAGCTTCATTTTTTTAAAAGCTCTTAATTTTAAATACATGCTTTTAAGTACCCTTGCTGGAAAATAATTATATATATATATATATATATATATATATATAAACTTCTCGCTACCCACCCAAAATAAACAAAGTGTTCTTTTAGCTTAAATCGTTCAGGAAACTTTTAAAATGGAGTAGACAATTTCTATTATTTATCTAGAGGTAGACTCCAAAAAGAAAGAATAAGGGACAAAATTGTGTTAAAAATAAAAATGGAAAATCCTAAGATTGTTACATTATATAAAATCAAGGAATTAAGGAGGGCACATAATGTAATGAGCACTGGGTGTTATGTGCAACTGATGAATCACTGAACTCTATCTCCGAAATTAACAATACACTCAATGTTAATTACTTGAATTTAAATAAAATCAAATTTTAAAAAAATCATAAATAAAAAATAAAATCAAGGAGACTTCCCAAAACCAAATGGGGAAAAATCCAGAGAACAGCCCCAGATTTCCTCATGAGTATCCTTCCCCACGGCCTTTTTTAAGAAACTTTCATTGTAGCAATTGAGGCTAATCCCAAGAATGAGTCACCAGAAAACCATAAAGTGTCATCGCATGACAGAAAATCTGAGTCCAGCATAAAGCCCCATTCCATCACAGCTAAGTGTTCCGAAGCCAGGGCTGCAAAGACTAAGGTCCTAACACTGGGGTTATTCCTATATTATGTGGGCGACAGAGGTTCTACACCTTCAGCCAAAACCAAACCCTATTCACCTGTGGACAATATTCAGTACAAAACTCATGTCGCTGACAGCTGTTTGGGTTTTTTTAATTAATTAATTTATTTTTTATTGTGATCCACTGAGAATTGTTTAAACTCAAGAGCTCAAAAGGCCCTAAACCCTGGGCTCGTACCCAGAATATTCCAGATAAGCACAGAAACCAGCATCGTGAGTAAAATGTCTAAATCTGGAGACGGTAAATGCATATTGTTTCCATTTCCAGAGAGCATGTCTGGGACAACAACTCTGGAATAGAAGAAGGTAAACACTAGGAAAATACCAAATTTTTATTAACTACTGAGGGAAGAAAACACGTAATACAGCTCCAAACTTATTCCTCCCTTCTTCTCACTTATTTCTTCAAACACAGATCAATGCCAACTCACACCAACAGAACTTGGGTCCCAGGGTCAACAGAAAAAAATAGTAATAACATACACTTAAAGATATTTGATGAAGAGCGGCTAATTTCAATGTTTAATCAAGCCTCTTTAAAATTCCTCTCCTGACTCACAAACCTTTCGACTACTCATATTCTTTCTTTACTGTGAATGTAGGTAAGAATTTATCTCTAAGCCTACCTAGATTTCTATGGAATTGTAACAGTCATTTTAACAAAACAGCCCCACACACGGACAGCCACAACCTGGTTTGCAAATGGGCACAGCGGTTCTTGCTCATCCAGTTCTTGCTGGATGAGCAAAGAAAGGCAGCAAAGACAGAAAATTTTGTTTCCATTAATAAATGACCATATCAGAACTTGAGCATTCCATGTTTGTGTTTTTTAAAACGGGAAGGAAATCTAGGTTTCTCCATTTGCAGCAACACCTGATTTGGCAAACCCAAGATTTATGTTGCCTTCGACGAAAGTTTTCTTCGTTCTAGAGAGGCCAAGAGACTTCTCTTGTTTCAGCTTCAGTCCAGAGTTCTCAGAAAGAGCTACAAAAATAATCTAAACCTCAATATATTAAATTAAAATTTGGGGGGTAAAACCCATAAGGGGTATTGGCTTTCTGAACCCTGGTCTTCCCCAACTACCATAAATGAGTCATAAATTCCTAGAGGAATTAAAAAAAATAAAAAAATAAAAAAGCAGATGCCCTAACCTACCATCCATTTCATCTACCTTGCTGCCACTCCTCCTGCCTGGCAGCCCAAGGAGGTCCAGCAAAAGACAGATTTTGGACTCAGCAATACCTATAACCATGTCTGTCCTACCTAGGTTCAACCCAGCTATGTAATGCTAGGCATATGGTAAATGTTTGGAAAATGTTTTTAAAGCCAAACTGTTGAAAGATCTGGCCAGTTTTCTATCTCCCTCCAAGAGAACATAAACAAGGCCCTAATTTCCCACAAAAGAAGACAAAAATAAAATCTGCAAAATGATAGTTTATTCTAGCTCTCTAAGGTCACAAAGACCTGGCAGAGGAGATATTTTCATCTCTTTTGTTTATCACTCTTAAAATACTCTCCTCAGTAAAAATTCATTCCACTTTAGGAACATGGGAGTGATATTCATATAGAACAAGAGGGATTTAGAAAGGGAGTTTTACCAGTTACACCACTCCAGGCCCAGTGGGAATGTCCTTCCCACCATCACCTCTTCACATTAACAGGATTAAGTCCTTTGGAAAACCAATATTAAAGCAAGTAACCCTGAGTTCAAGCAAAGGGACAAAGGATTTAGCTAATGCGGTTATTAGTGTAGTGCTGGTGATTAAATAACATTTCTCCTCCTCCCCACCAAAGCACACATTACCTCATCGAAAATATGAAAACCAAGGCATTGTAATCACTTTGGCTATAAGCCTAAATAGAAGTTACCATGGAAAGTCTCAAATACTTTAAGTTTTATATTAAAAATGTCAAGTGAATCAAGTATCCTCCTCCTCATGTGATCTGGATTTTTGAGTTAAATAGAACCAGTTTATAAATTTGCACACAGTGGGCTTCTGTATGTGCTCTTCCAACTCCACTGAAAATACCCCCAAATCAGCAACCTTCCTACAATACAATATCTTAACCTTAAGGAGTAATTCTAATGATGTGAATTCAGAAAGTAGCCAGTCACATCCTAGGTTAGTTGGCTGGTCAGCGTCCTTCCAGTAAAATGAGAGTAACAAACACCTGCTGTACCTAAAGATGGAGTTGGTATTGACTTGGCAACACATGCTTAGGATTAACATCTCAGCTTCTAGTGGGCAGGGATTTCTAGCTGACTTCCAGCTATGTTCCCCCACCCAAACCTACAAGTATTCTAAGACCAATGTGAACACTGGCCAAACAAATCAGAATGTTAGATCCCAAAACTCTTGCTTTCTCACCCCTGAGAAGTCTGACCAAAGGCAATGCTACAATAAAAATACCTTCATAGTTTATAAAACATTTTCATACAAATGATTTCATTTGATCCCCACAACAACACTTTAAGGCATGCAAATTGGTATTAGCACCATTTACAGAAGAGGAAACTGCAACTCAAAGAAATAAGGAACTTGCCCAAAGTCATTCAAGATGGCCAAACCTGTACCAGAACACAAGCCTTTTATCTACCAGTCCAGCATCCTTCCACTCACTACATCTGTTGAAATGCAGTCAAAAAACCTGATGTCGGGGGCGCCTGGGTGGCACAGTGGTTAAGCGTCTGCCTTCGGCTCAGGGCGTGATCCCAGCGTTATGGGATCGAGCCCCACGTCAGGCTCCTCCGCTATGAGCCTGCTTCTTCCTCTCCCACTCCGCCTGCTTGTGTTCCCTCTCTCGCTGGCTGTCTCTATCTCTGTCAAATAAATAAATAAAATCT
>NC_048219.1:85652287-85667592 GCF_002007445.2 Ailuropoda melanoleuca
AAATAAATAAAATCTTTAAAAAAAAAAAAAAAAAAACCTGATGTCCACCCAAGCCTGCGAACCTCATTAACAGCATATTCTCATGCAGATAAGCACCCACATACCAACTATGTACATAAAAAACATTTATGCCAAAGACCAGCTAATGGCCACATGCTTGTCAAAAACCAAAACAAGACAAAGTTCCTAGGATAAGAGGGGCCACCAACGCTGTATTTCAGAACCACTCTTCATGCACATGCCCTACTAACAAGGACATTCATTAGTATCACTCCTACCTCCACAACAAAAGAACCCCACGTTTGAAAACTTGCCAACTCTAGGATTCAATATACTGCTGTATATTATTTCTCAGGAAAAACACAAAAACAAACTACCCTATGAGGTAAAAGAATGGGTGGAATTGTACAGAGTTCTTCCTTTGCAAAATTATGATTAGATACCATTTCTTCTCAATTCAGTGTAGCATCAAGAAGCAAAAGGAAATTATGAACCAGATCATAAGAATGATCACATCTTATGTTGACAAGATTTTACTCTTAAGAACAGTGACCCTATTAAAAGTAGGCAACCCATCATAATTTGATCAAGCTACCCATAATTCAACTGATCGGAAATAAATTCCTCCAAAGAGCACATCTGCAGTTAACTTAGTGAAAACTGAACCTCTAAACAGAAAAAGTGTGGCCTGCTAGTCAGAGAAGGCATGTAATAACTAATGTGGTAAACCAAGAATGCCATAAGACACAGAATATTTTCTTCATCTGGTCTGCTTCTCTCCTAATTAAAGGAAATCAACTGAGATGGAAAAAAAGATACAAACTCACCTTCCCAAACCAAGGAATAAACTATCCAGACACATACCCTTAATCATTTTGGATCCCGTTTGAGGAAACCTCAAACATCTCACAGCACTGTTTTTCCACAAGTCTCAGAACACCAGACTCTTGTCTCCCAAAGTCAAAAGGATAAATTTCATCATTACAGTTTGGTATAATGTTCCAAAAATACCACCCTATTTCACGTCCATACCACTAAAAAACTTGGAAAAATAATGACATGTTAAAATAGATTACTTTTCTGTATCTCTTATGACATTTTTTTAAAGGACATCTGACACCATATACGAACCCTGGTCTATGAATTGGTAGATGAATCTGAAATAAAACTTTAAAATACAATTGGTCCATAATAAATAATATACTTTCCATAAATAAATATTCCATCAAAATTCAGAAAATCAAATGATATAAATCTAAGGAGAAAAGTTTTGAAAAGTGTCGGGCAAGAAGAAAACCAGCTATAATTGAGAAAGAAAGGAAATGGGCAACTTCTTTTTTTGCACGTAAGCCCCACTTCTGAAACAAGAGCTGTCTTTGCTCAGCTGGAGGAAAACCACAGGACTTGGAATAACTCACTTAATGTACTGTCCCTCCTTATGTTAAAATGACACTGTTGACTCACCCTCAGTAGGACATGTGCTTGGTTTAACTCGTTTTTCCAGTAACAGTAACTAAGCAAGCTGCTCTAATATTCTAATGATTTGCATCCTCACAACTGAAAAAATATTTGGAAATATCTATATATATAGAATACATGTCCCTGAGTTTGTCTGGCTCTGCTGTGTAGCCAAAATGAGTTTTATTCCTCTCTAATTTGCTCTGCAGTCTCTCCACAAATGATGACCAGTGTTATTCCTTTTTACTTCATTACAAAAATGAAATTTCTTCTAATTACCAAAATAATCTCTCACTGCATTTACTCAGCATATCTTTGTCTTTTTTTTTTTTTTTAAAGATTTTATTTATTTATTCGACAGAGATAGAGACAGACAGCGAGAGAGGGAACACAAGCCAGGGGGAGTGGGAGAGGAAGAAGCAGGCTCATAGCGGAGGAGCCTGATGTGGGGCTCGATCCGGTAACGCCGGGATCACGCCCTGAGGCGAAGGCAGACGCTTAACCGCTGTGCCACCCAGGCGCCCCAGCATCTCTTTGTCTTAACTAAACCCCATAGTCCTGGGCTTCCAAAGTCTGAAATGAAATGAACAAATTTATTTTCTTTACTTCTGATTACAAGTCCTGCTCAACTTTGGGTGATACTGTAGAAGGCCTACAACAAATCAACAACTATTGCATGTTACCTAATATATTTACCAGCAGCTCCACAGCAAAGTGTGGTATACTGTCCATTCTACCACTGTCACTTCTAGTTTGCTCTCCAGTTAAGACTGAAGGAATTTTTTTTAAAAATCAGCAAACATTTACCAAGCCCTAATACGAAGCATGAGGTTAATCAGTATAATGGTGGGAGGGAAGTCTTAATGACATCAAACAAGGGTTTTGTACCAACACAGACCAAGAAAGGGAAAGTTGTAGGGTACCTAGCTGGCTCCATCCATGGAATATGAGATTCTTCATCTCCAAGTCGTGAGTTCGAGGCCCACGCTGGGAGTAAGAGTTTACTTTAAAAAACAAAAACAAAAAAGTTTTAACTGGAAGAAAAGGGGGGTTGTTCATTTTCCTTAGATCAAAACCAGCATTCTTTCTCAAGGATTCAAGTTAATTCATGTACATCCTCCATTCTCACATAATCCACTCTGGAAAGAAAGCCTTTTTTTTTTTAATTCAATTAGCCAACTTATAATACATCATTAGTTTCAGAAATAGTGTTCAATAATTTATCAGTTGCATAGAACACCCAGTGCTCATCACATCACATGCCCTCCCTACTGTCCATCACCCAAAGATAGCATTTTAATTCAAAACTTACATTCAAAAACTATTTTGTAGAGGGACATTAGAAATATTGAGAGTAAAAAATCTATTTAATGAAAGAACCAATAGCTTTGACATTAAACTCTTCAATTTTCATTCTGGACCAGTGGTCTGCAAAATGAGATGTGTATATCCCAGAAGTAGAGGGGTGCACGACGATCCCATGGGGCACAAGAAGCACTTTAAGACTGTCTAAATACTTACAGTCTAAAAAACACATAACTAAGCTTTACTAAGAGTTAACATATGCATGTATGGTTTAATAGTTGTACATGTATATAATTTGAAAATATTGATTTACCTAGTTGGAGGAGGGGGTCCATGCTCAAAAAAACTGTTTCTCTTGGGGCATACATTTTATTAAAAGTTTGGAGGTTCTTGCTTTACCCCTGCTTTTCATGAAATAGGACACACATAGATAGCCCTTCGGGTACACAGCATTTGAGGGAAAATGCAAAGAAACTGGAGAAAATGCAAAGGTAAACCTGGTACATGTTCCTGGTGCCTCTATTTCATTCCCTGTAGGGTAAGTGACCAGGTGCTTTGGAAGACAACACTGGTGAACATATCTTAGAATGAAAGGGGCCACAGAATGATAACCTAGGTACCCTGCCTGCTCCCTATCATCTAGCCATCTGCCTGAAGGCCAAGCACCTCACTCCTCCAGGCCTTTTAGGCTCCTTCTCACTTGAATTTTATGATACACAAGTTAAGATTTTCATCCCATCCCTAACTACTTCTACCTGTCATTTTTTTAACAAGAATGTATTAGCCTCTCCTCCCCACCAATCTCCATCCCTGCCGCCGTCCTGATGACGCCTTGACTTTGCATGTCCTCAGCTTCCATGGACCATTGGTATGATACACAAAGGGCACTTGCTGGAAGGTCTGTAAGCATTCTCAAGTTATTTCCAAGTGTCTCCCATTACTCTTGGACAGACTGTTAAGCCCCTTGATATAAAGTGTTGGGGCAGCATTCTCTAGAATGACCGACATATATCACCACCTGATCATGCTGACAATCCACAGCCCTGCCCCTGATGCAAACCAGCAATGTACTGATTAAAGGGTTAAGTATTAGGTGCCTAAATTGCCACATAATGAAGGTATACTCTAGAAAAAAAAAGAAAGAAAAGAAAAGAAAAGAAAAGAAAAGAAAAGAAAAGAAAAGAAAAGAAAAGAAAAGAAAAAAAAAGCTGAAACCCTGCCTAGGTAAGCCGGCTATGAGGAAAACAGCCCTGAATTCGACAAGAACAAAATGAGGAACTGGGGACAGCATAGAGAAGTGTTAACTCATGCTGGTAGGATGCCCCCTCTCACTCCAAACCGCCGAATTCATGTCCCAGCCAAGGCCATGCCAAAATTATTAGTAATTACATGAGTTAACATATGGAACACGCTTAGAGCCTGGTACCGTTAGTTAATATCATCATCCTCATTCTACCAAGTATACCACAACTAACAGGAGAAATGTTACATCTTCATCTGCACGCTTTGGGGGTTTCATGGCAGAATTTTCACATATTCAGAACAGATGGACATTCAACTTCCCTTTTCAGGTTTTGTCAACATCTCTAAAGGTTCCATGGCATATTTCCATCACGTGAAAAGATAAGACTCAATTCCCAGGCAATATAGTGCCCTTTTAAGGAAGCTGCATGATGTGAGAAAGGAAGCAGTGAGCCAGGGGCTAAAACTCAAATATCTTGTCTTGGTACTGCCACTGACTATTCTGTGCCCTTGAAAAATTACTTATTTTTCTAAGGCTTAAATTTTCTAATCTTTTTTTTTAAATGATGACCTATGGTCCCACAGCAGTAGTTTGCAAACATTTTTTACTGTGATCTACAGTAAGAAATATATTTTAAGTCAGAACTCAATATTCACACATATACATACTCAGAAAAAATTTCAAAAAGCAATGCTTATCCTATGTGATATTTTCTATTCGGTTCCAATTCCACCTCCCGCCCCCCACAGTGCTGCCTGAGACCTACACCAAATTGGTTTCATGACCCACTAGTGGTCACAATCTGCAGTTTAAAAACCCTGGACTACAGGCATGGTAGTACAGAGTATGGCCTTGCAATCAGACAGACCTAGCTCCACCTATAACTACACTGTTTCTAACACAGAACAAGCACTCCATAAAAAGTTGTGATGATGATTAGTAATATCAATGTCATTATTACTAAATTCAAAGATTCCAAAAGAAAGTAAAATAAGTAGAAGGGAGCTAAGAAAAGGAACAGGCTCACCTGCAAGCATCAACGAGTAGCAGGACTGATATCAAGTTAATTCCAACCTATGCTCATGGAAGTTCCACAAACAAAGGGATTTTTGTGTGCTTTCTTCACAGTATCCCCTAACAACTGAAACAGTGGCTGACACATGGCGGACACTCACATACTTGTTGGATGAATTAATTAATACATCTGGACGCTCACCTCTGTGCGCTGGAAGAGCTGTGAAAAGATCCCAGCCAAGCTTGCATAGCTCTCTTTGCCCCAAAACTCAAACACCTGATGTTGCTCTGAGCCAATGGTTCTCAAAGTATAATTTCCAAAACAGCAGCAGCAGCATCTGGGAACTTGTCAGAAATGCAAATTATCAGGTCCCACTGAAGGCCTACAGAATCAGAAACTCAAGGGGTGGGCCCTGGGCCCAGGAATCTGTGTTCTAATAAACCTTCCAAATGCCCATTCAAGTTTGAAAACCATTATTCCAAACTGTGATGACTTGGAACCTTATAGCAATCCCAGAGAGCTACATGTGCAACCAAAAGGACTCCTGCAAAGTTCATTAGTCATAGGAACTAGTTACTCATCTAGTTAAACCAGGACTCTTCAGAGCCAGCTACAATCTCCAAGGAAATCCTCAAGAATGGCTTTTCCTCTTTTGCTTCTCCTCAGCTCACCACTAGGAGCCTAAACTAGACAACCAAAACAAAACAAAACAAAAACCTCTGAAATGATGACTTTAACATTCAGCACAAGGCCTAACTCTTAGAAGAAATACAAAACCTACTCCCTAAATGTTCTCTTACCTAAGTACATTCCCTGGGCTTACTGTACCCCATTCCGAAACTTCTGGACCACAGGCTTGGGGTGATTTCTGAAAAATCTACATTTGTTCTCTAAAGGTAAAGCAGGTCTGACAACCAGTCTGCACACAGCAACTCTGGCACTGAAGTTGTACGATACTGTTGTACCAATACTCATCTTGCATTTGGCCAATTGCCGAAATCAATGAGCACTATAGTTAAGCACCCATTTTGTGTACAAACACATGCTTCAGAAAGAAGTTAATCAAATACTAAAACCCCAAAATTAAAGTTTATAATGTGTTAATAAATCAAAGAACACATTTGTATCACTAGATTGAGTCTGTTCCTTCAGAAAGTCATGGAAAAGCTCACTAATTTCTATAAAACCTTAATTTTCCAAAAGGTAACTTAGTCAGAAGCCGTGCAGTGCCATCAGACTCTAGTTAGAAACAATAAGATCTGGAGATAACACAATGATTTTTTATCAAAAGGCTGGAAAATATAACTATCTTCTTTCCACTCTGGAAAGGGCTGCTAACATACCTTCCAAAAGGCAAGCGAATACCTTTTAAAAACTGAAAGATTCCATATTTCTGCCAATAAAATAATGATCCAGTTATACACCAAGGAAGAGAATAAAGACCTGGCTTTGATTCTCCAGCCAGTCCTGGGACTTGACAGTGTGACTTTCGAATAGGTCTCAGAGGGTCTCTGTTGCAGTCTCCAGAAATGAACACATAGTCTTATAAAAGATACAGTGCACTTGAAAGCGCTTTGAAAACTATTACATATTATCTTCTCAACATGCAAATTTATTCCTGTGAACCGATTCCTCCCCTCCCACTCACAGTGACCAAAATGATTTATATTAGAAAGAGCTCATGAGTGGTTTGACAGCGGTTGTAACAAAAATGTAAACTAGAAAAGATACTGAATACCTTTGTACACATAAAGCAGCATGAAGCCAGAGACATGAAGGCTTTCAAATGACAAAGAAATGGATTAGAAAAATAACCCAGATACATTGGCCCATCATGGTTTTGGCAAAAATTTGAGCTAGAAAGACATGATATTTAAGTAGGAAAATGAATGACAAGCAAGAAATAACGTGAGATATTTCAAAACTAAACAAAAGAAAACATTTAAAGAGAAGTTTAGGAACAAAGGGTTAGGGAGAGCTATGTTTTTGTCAGGTCTGACTTACTCTTTGCTATGGGTACACTGTCTTTTCATGTGGCCCCAAAGAAATAGTTGAGCCATTATTGTTGTTGATAATGATGAGCAGATGCTGATGGGATGATTGCACATCAACAGTTCTCAGACTCAGGTCTTGTGTAATTGGGTGTGTCGATCTATGTCACTCCACAAATGGTTATTAAACTCGTTACAACTTCCCTAAATCTTTTTGCTAGACCTGAGCAACATTTGGATAGCTATTCTCTGCCAACTGAGAATGGGCACTATTATAAAAAACATTCTTTTAACAGTTCCAAGGTCTATTCCTCCTCCCGAAAGACACACACACACACACACACACACACACACGCACACAAAGTAGGGATGTTTGTTTAATTCAAATTCCAAATTATCAAATTTGAAATTTAACACTTTACCAAAACCATGAATATTCTTTTACTTGAGTGAATGTTTTAAGTCTGTTAATTTCAACCCGTCATGAAGAAAAACTGTAATCAATTCCCAACTTTCTAAGAACAAATTATATTCATTTTGAATAAGTTATGTACTCAGGAGCAACACTGCTATCCCTGTGCTAGTAAAGCTCTCCTCAGGATGATAGAGACTGGGGAATCCCAGGTCTCAAAGACTTCCTAGTGAGGAAGGGTGCATGGCCCTGATGTGGCTGGAGGACAGTCGCCTTCATCAAGGAAGCTATCAGCTGACCACAGGGCACAGCCAAATGTCCAGCTGGATTGCTGGAGGGGTCAAAATGGTCCACTTGACGTTTTGTTGATATTGAGGTATCAAACCTTCAACCAGTTGGCCACTGGGTGAAAAGCTTTCCTACGCTGTTCCCCTTGAAAGAACACTTGTTGAGATAGCTCCCTTGAATGAAAAGCACAACTTGTGAAATGGATTCTGTGGAAAGACAAGCATACTTTCATATACTGATAGGTGTAAACAAGGCAGAGACTCCTATAAATCATTAACCTTAGAATTAATAAGCTGAACTGAAGTACAATATGAGAGCTTGATCATTTTTCTTTCCTTCCCTATGAACATTTGGCAGACTTAAAATTTTAGCCACCATGCACTTTGTTCCCTGAAATGTATCAGTTACATTTCCCACAGAAGCTAACTACGCATTTCCTTGTGGGTGTATGTGTAAAAACTACCATAACAAAACATTCTCTATTTCCTCATTTTGGTTAAAAGGAAAGAAGAAAAGCTAAAGTGCACTTACATAAGTGACAGTGCAATACTGACACGCCTATCTGCATTCACAATTTATATTCTGCTTAAGTTAAGGAGAGAACTGCCAGGGGCTATGAAAAAATTACATCGAGGAGAAGCCCATCCTGCATGCTCTTGAGAGATTTTAGAGAAACTGTAAGGAACAGGAAAGTCACTTCAGGCTACTCAGGGAGAACTAAGGCTTGAGACATTAAAAACAGCTGAGAAAAATACTAAGAAATAGACACCAGAGCACATAAAACGCGTGTAAACGAACATGACATTACAGACCCACTGGCAGAACACATGGGAAGCTGTGATGGACTAAGCTGAGTCAGCTGCACTCTCCTGCCTATTTCACTTTGGATCAACGTCCTGTCCAGGTAACAGTGGTAACAGTAACAACTGGGGACACAGAATAGCTTTAGGAAAAGCTAACCGATCATCTGGGGAAAGAATCCTCAACTTCTGCTTCACTGCTGTCATGCTCTGGCACGGCTAATCAAACAGAAAGGAAGGGAATCCTTTCCTATCTTGGGGCACAGAATTCAGATTTAGGTACATTATGCAGGAAGCAGTGTGGTATAATGAAGCAAGAACTGCCCTAGAAATCAGGACCTGAGTTCTAACCCCAGCTTTGCTCTATACTCACCATGTGATCTAGAGGAATTCCTTTGAGCTATTTGAGACTTACTATTCTCATGTGTAAAACTAAAATAATGTCACCAGCCCTGCCTCCTTAGAAGACTTTATTTGGGGCTCAAATGAGATCATGTTTACAAAAGTGACTATACACCAGAAAGCACTATTTAATGTAAAACTTCCAATCCGAAATTCTGTGAAACAGGAAATCCTCACCATCAAGCCCAGAAATGACAAACTTTTACATGATTCAAATTTGCTCACCTATACCTGTGTTATGAGACCAGCACAAATGGGAGTGGGATGTGTGTTGGACTGGTCTAACTAAGTTCAACATTTTTTTTTTTTTTAAATATACCTACTGCTCACCCAGTGTCTCGACAATGCTCAGGAATTATAAGCAAGAGTGATAATCTCCTCAACCTCCCCTAGCCTTCTCTGGCACAGAAATCCAACATAGGCCACTTCACATGCCTGATTAGATAAGCTTTCCCAATGCTGAAAACCAACTGCTTCTAACATTTCAAACCTGATTTCCATTAAGACTCAGGGGAGAAAGATGGAAACAAATAAGCCAACCAAATAGATCTTCCTTATTAAAAAAGTTCTCTGGCTTTAATTTGAAACACTAAATAATTTTTTCTATGAATCAACTGTTTCTGAAGGGACAGGTGCAAGATGCTGCAAACTTGAGTTGACAAAATGTTAGAAATAGAAAGGCTTTTAATTCACATGAAATTAATTTACAAATTTGAAATTACTAGACACTAGAGCTTTAGTCTGCTCTTCAGGTGATCCATAATCTTGCCTTGGAAATGAAGCAGAGTCTACAGGGAATCCTTGGAAGAAACTGAAGCAAGAAGGGTCAGAGACAAGTACTTCCAGACCATATCTTCCAAAGAGGGGAATTATCATGAGGCTAATGAAGTTTTAAACTTTGGGTGCCCCCCCAATTGAGTGTCTGTTTTGTGCCTAGAACCATGCAATTAAACATGTTGTTTCAAATATCTCTGCAAATAATCCTGCAAATTAGGTACTACTATTATCCCTGCTACATAAATAAGGGAACTGAGACTTAGAGAAGTTAAGTGGCTTGCACAATATAATATTCTTAACTAAGAATCAGAGCCACGTCTAGGTGGTTCCAAAACTCACCAGCTACGCTAAAGCAAAAATCAAAAAGTAGTAGGAAAGGGTACCTAAAGTCAATCCAAGAGAGAATTAAAAACAAACAATCAACCTGCACTGTCATTTATCTCTTTCATTTCCTTAATATCCCTGAGCATTCTCCCCTTCACCATTCAAAGGGCAGCTAACACAACTAAACCTTGAGGAGAGTCCAGTATGCTTGAAAGGACCCACATGTGTGAGGATGCATGTGTAGGGCTCTATTTTAAAACAGACAGGATTATCTGGAATTATCTGTTGGTGTCCGACACATTCTCTCATCTATTAGTACAGACGACTATTGATTATGAGTAACAAAGGAGATAATAATATGGAAAAAGTTCGCAGAAAAGAGTGTGCTTTTCTATAATGATATATGTAGAAATGCTGCACTTCCCAGGCCAAAATAAGTTAGTACTGGGTAGTTTCAGTAATTGGCTATGTCCATTGTTCATATGCTGAGGAATTCCAATTGTTTTATGTGGTTTCTTACATCCCTTTCAAAATTAAATAAGAATACATGTGCATGTGCACAGTCAAGAAAGAGCTATCTGGAAAAAAATTTAAAAAAGCTATCCGTAACTAAAAAGGCTGGCACAAATATGACTCTGGATGGCCATTTTCAATCTTTCAAAATGTTTTTTATTAAGGAAAAAAAAAAGCTACCCATTCATTCCTGATCTTAATCTACTAAAGAATTTCTCTTAGGATCAAGAAATAAAAGGGAAAGAAATGCTAAACAACTTTCCTTGGATTATGACAAACATAAATCCATTCTTCCCACTTTCAAAAAGATTTAGAAAGGACTGCAAATCCTCAAAATGAAATTTTGAAGTTTAAATAATTCCTATATAATGCAAATGTTCATTCAGAGGTAACGTGTTAAGAAGGGTACAACTTAAGTCAGTTTGGTACACAAAATATTATTAAATCCAAAGTTACATTATCTGTGACTACAGGATTCTACCAAATCCAACAATGGCATTATTTATAGTGGTTAAGTGTGTGAGCTCTGGAGTTGTACAAGAGGGGTTCCAATTGCTGGCCTATACCAATGATCAGCTGAGTGGCCTAGATGACCATCCCTTAACCTTTCAGTAAATAGGAATCAAATATCTACTATAAGGACCAAAGGAAATAGGTGAAGTACTTTTACCAAGTACTGTCATGCATCTGTCACACAATAAATCCTCAGTATAAGAAAGTTATTGTTACTGCATATAAGCTCCATAAGGACAGAGATTTTTGTCTGTTTTGTTCACTTTATTAAGAAGGAGGCACGCCTTGGTCTACTTGCATGCATCTACTCCCAGTTCCTCCAAAGTGACATTCACTTTTATCTAAATTAATTACATTCAAATGTTGCTATCCTTAGTGTACACCTCCTCTCTTTTACCATAAGTGGTTTCAGCTGTTTCTTTGGAAAGATTTAAATTATTGGAAAATATTTTAAGTGTTTTAAGAGTATTTGAGTTACCATATGCACCACTTACATTTTCTGTAAACAGTATGCTTACACATAATTATAAATATCTCAGACTATAAAAGAAAACCTTTCATAGTATTCCCACAACTGAAAAACAAAGTCTTAGAAATAATTATAGAGGGAGCAGAAGGGAGTGGTAGGTAGAAGACAGTTTACTAAATCAGCAAAATAAAATGTGGAGTTTTGTCTTAAAACAAAACAAAACAAAAACCTGACAACCATTTGGTCAAGGCTGCCAAAACTGGAGAATAAGCAAACTGTCATGGGAAACAAATGTTAAAATACGAAACCCCTTTCTGAGAAAGTAACTCCACCAGTCCTGGCTAATCCAATCCTGAATCACTAATGACACCAGCCCCGCTGGCTAGTCTTAACCACTACAGAGAAGTCCAAAGGGACAGGCAGGGGCTCACAGGCAAATATTTTCTCTGCTGTCACTGACATTTTCAATATGGCCACACCTCTTCTCTCCGCCATTCTTCCAATGCTTCTCTGTTCCCTTTTTGGATCTCAAAAAAAAAAAAAAAAAAAAAAAAAAAGATGGTAGCTATACTGACAGACCATTTGAATAATGAATGCAGAGGAAAGATCACTAGAAAATAAGAGCTTGGATTCAGGCCCCAACCTTGACCTAGCTCTGGGTCCTTTGGCCAGTCACTTCTTTGGGCTTTGGTTTCCACATCTATAAAACAAGGATGGACTAGATGGGTAATCCCCTGAGATTCCCCAAATTTCCAGGAGCCCCCAAAGGTGTAATAACAGACTATAGGGTATTTTCATTATTTCAAAATACCTAACAGAGATAGCCCATTAAGGGCTATAAGGCTAATCAAAACATTAAATATTTGGGGTTTAGACTAGTATTCCACATGGGGAAATAGAATGGCATGTGATGATGTTTGCCATATCATATGAAACTGGGGAACAACTGATATTATCCTGAAAGATACACCTCAGAAAAATCGCCATTTCTGTAGTAAGCATAACATCCAACCACAAATGTCTGATTAGTAAATAATGGGGAAATGAATTAACACCTATCAGTGAAATTTGTGTAACAGACAAAATTTCTCCAAGTTGCAAGTACACACCATTAAGGGAACAGACTCAAATACAATACCCCTAAATATTTATAGGGTCACTGAAAACCAGTGAACAATCTACATGCCGCAAAGGTGAAGCTCCTATTTCTCACCAAGGGTCCAAATCACTCAAACACTTTTGATTAAAGTGAAAGCAACAAAAAGTCCATATTGCAACATAAAATAATACCACCACCACCAACTATTATTTACTGCACTCTTACTATGTGCCAGGCATTGTACTATGAATTATTACATTATACACTTTTATTAATTTATTTAATCCTCATAACAACCCTAATAATTACATGCTCCTATAATCTTCATTTTATTAATAATGAATATGAGGCACAGAATGCTTAAGAAACTTGCCCAAGGACATGGGGCCAGTATGTTCAGAGCCAGACTTAAATATATCCCCACCTTCTCTCCCCATAGTGACAATTCCTCTCAAGGAAGTCTCCAGAAACACAGCCAGGAATGTCCCCAGGCAGCACCCTCAGGAGTCAGACCATTGCTCCTGAGAGCAGTCCTCTGAAGATCTCATAGCTCTGGCCCATTTTGGCTTAAAGACTCATCCTTAATGAGAACTCCCCTCCTCTCAACCCAAATTCAATTTGCTTGTCCTAGTGACAGAAATCAACTGAAGGAAGTCAAGGGCATCAGTCAACTAATGTGCATCCATTTCTTTTTTATTCAGAAGATACAAAGGATTACTAATAGCTGACCTCTACATTCAAAGAACTGCCAGTCTAATGAACTAATTCATATCATAAAAACATGCATCTTTAGTATACTGGAATAAGTAAGGATTGCTGAGCCAGACAGACATAGCTTTAAATCCCAACTTTGCCACTTAACTAACTGCATTATCCTGGGCATTTTATAAGCCTCAGTTTCCCCCACTTAACCTACTCCCCATCTCCTAGAGGTGTTGTGTGGTAGAACTAATGAATGCACATAAAGCACCATGGTTGACTGTAGAGGCCCTGGAGCCAGAGGTCTGAATCCTGGCTCCATTCTTCATTAAGAACATTATTCACCTCAACACCCAAAGCTATGAATCTAAGTTCCCATTTCCTTATCTGTAAAACAGTTATATACTGTCTACCCCAAAGGACAGCCATGTGAATTAAATGAGGAAATACATGTAAAGCCCCAGCAAAATAACAGACACATAGTAAGAATTCAATAAAATGTTTAAAAGAAGAAAAGCTGAGGTTTAAAAAGTCAAACCACAAGTTTTAGTCCCAGCTCTGTCACTTATTATCTAGAGCTAAACAATGGTATACAAGCCAGTAACTCCTCTGAGGCTCAGTTTCCACCAAGGTTTTGTGAAGAATAAAGGAGGTAATTATATAAGAGGGTTCTGTAAACTCTACATTGCTATGTAAATGTTGGGGTTGTTTTACTGTATGAAAATAAGTTGTATGTTAGTTATATTGACTGATCCCCTTCCAAATACTATCTTCATCTTTAAAATGGAAAAACAGGCAAAGAAATGTTAAGCCATAGAGGGAAGGCTGATGGTTCCAAAAGAAGGATGGAGAGAAGGACTGGGCCAAAATAAATTCAGACCGTGACAGAGCAGAAAACGAATAAGCCTTCAAGAAGAAAGATGAGAATAAGCATCCATCAACCTGTTTTTAATCAACAGCTTCACCTGCTGATTAAGCCTCTCAATGCACAGTCTAGGCATAAGAATTCTCTAATTACTCCCAGAAATAATATTAGACTTCAGGGTAAGAAAGAGCTTCTCTATCAAATCTCTCTTCCCACCCATAAATTAATTTTGTGGATGGGGCACAGAAACAAAGACCAGTGGACACAAACCAAATCTCTTAACTGGCATTCTCTAAACCACACCTAAGAAACAAAACAAAACAAAAAGACTCGCAATCCTCTTCAGAAAGCTTTCCTTCTTTGGTTGGTCAGAAATGTCCTTGTTCCCCAGGTCTCTTCATGCTAAATATGGCAATAGCTGGCAAACAACCAGCTCAGTAAATTCCAGATACTTAAGAAAGCGTTCATATTGCCTGAAATTACTCTGAATCAAACACTTAAGACCTGCAGGGCTTCCACATACAACAGTTCAGCTGGAGCTCTTAATGTCAAAAGCAGCAGGATACCTTAAGAACATACAAGCTTGAAAAACAAGCAGTCTACTCTTCTTTATTGCAACATTCTTCAGCAACAACATTGATCTCCTACCCACTGCGCACACAGCACTGCACTAAGGCAGTGGGAAGCTGGAGGGAGAAATGGAAGAAAGAGGTGNCAGGTGGTGTCCATGGGGTGCCAAAACAACAGGTTGATTCAGTCAGTTCTGTCCCACAACTAATCAATTTGGTGAGGAGAGAGGGGAGGGAATCTTAGTCATCCTGTTCTCTGACCAAACTGACTGGCTAGACCACAGTACAATTATCAATTAGGTCAAAATGTCAGATTTAGCAGTGCACAAGCCCTGCCTTTTACGGATGTTACATACTTGAAAACCCTTGGCTATCAAGGAAGACAGGACCTAAGCAGATTACCCTCAACCCACAAAAACCCACATATTTAGCTCCAGAATATACTGTTTTCCTCCAGGATCTTTTTATAAAATGTTAAATGTGCATTTCCTGAGCACATACAACTGACAGCTTGTTGTTTTATGATACATATTAGAATTTTAAATTGGCTAAAGAAAATACCA
>NC_048219.1:85667692-85683341 GCF_002007445.2 Ailuropoda melanoleuca
AACAAATACAAGGAAAACTGAACAAGCTCATTTCAAGTAAAGGATTAAAAAATTAACCTATTGAATAAACAGTTTTTGATATCAATATTGGTAGCAATGGGTATTAAGGAGGGCACTTGTTAAGATGAGCACTGGGTGTTATATGTAAGTGATGAATCACTAAATTCTACTCCTGAAACCAATATTACACTATATGCTAACTAGAATTTAAATAAATATTTGGAAGAAAAAAATACATATACTGGTAGCAATTGGAAATGTTGCAACACATTCAAGACAAAGGACTAATATCCTTAATGTATATAAATAGCTTTTTCAAACCAGTAACCAAAAAATGAATACATGAGGGGTAAAAGACACAGTTTACCAAATTAAGTAAATAAGAAGTGGTCACTGACCATATGAGAAAGCATTCAATATCACTGTGTAATCAGGGAGGCAAATTAAGGTGAGGTAGCATTTACCACCTACCAAACTGGTTAAGTTTTAAAAACAAAAACCAGTGTTGAACACAGTTGGCAACACTGACAGTTTCATATTCTGCTGATGGAACTATAGCTTGCTCAAACTATATGGAAGGGAATTTGGCAGTGTGTATCAAAGTCACAAAAATATCCATACTCTTTAATGCAATAACTTGACTTTTGAGAGCTTAGTGTTAACAAAATAAATATTCCTACCAAGATTTATATATAAGAATTTCATTATACCATTATTTATAATTATGAAAAATTACAAACTAAGAACTGAATTCAGTTTAAATTATATATATAACTGATCCTTAAGACAGAACAGTATGCAGCCTTTAATACTGTTAAAGAACATTTATATATATAGGAAAACATTCACAGTATTTTAAGTAGTGCAGAAGCAGATGATAAAACTATACATATGCTAAAATCCCAACTGCAATAGATGCAGAAAAAAAACTGTCTACAATGTATCAAAATATTAGTGGGTTTTGGTTGGAGGTGATGGAGTTATTGGAGATTTTAATTTTCTTTTATTTTCCTGTTTGTTTTTAAATTCTGTTTCCCAATTTTTTAAATCACTCTTTGACATAGCAATTTTTCTTCTGCAAATCTAGCTTAATGAGGAAAAATCCTAATGAGGAATATTTTTTCTCTATGAAGATGAGTATCATTTATATAGGAAAAAAATGGAACCAACTAAATACGCAATCAAACCAAAGAATGGTCAAAACATAGTAACCCTACTAATAAGAATATTATTGGGCACCTGGGTGGCACAGTCAGTTAATAACCCAACTCTTGGTTTCAGCTCAGGGTCATGTGATCAAGCCCTGCATCNTATGCCCTGCATCAGGCTCCACACTCAGTACAAAGTTGGCTTAAGACTCTCTCATCACCGGCCCTCAGTTTGTTTCCCAGAGTTCACAGTCTCTCATGGTTCATTCCCCCTTCTGTTTACCCCCCCTTCATTCTTCCCTTCCTCCTACTTATCTTCCTATTTCTTATATTCCATAAATGAGTGAAACCATATGCTAATTGTCTTTTTTGGTGCACTGGGTGTTACACGCAAATAATGAATCATGGAACATTGCATCAAAAACTGGGGATGTACTGTATGGTGACTAATATAACAAAATAAAAGTTATNTGCCCTGCATCAGGCTCCACACTCAGTACAAAGTTGGCTTAAGACTCTCTCATCACCGGCCCTCAGTTTGTTTCCCAGAGTTCACAGTCTCTCATGGTTCATTCCCCCTTCTGTTTACCCCCCCTTCATTCTTCCCTTCCTCCTACTTATCTTCCTATTTCTTATATTCCATAAATGAGTGAAACCATATGCTAATTGTCTTTTTTGGTGCACTGGGTGTTACACGCAAATAATGAATCATGGAACATTGCATCAAAAACTGGGGATGTACTGTATGGTGACTAATATAACAAAATAAAAATTATTAAAAAAAAAAAAAAGACTCTCTCTCCCTCTCCCTCTGCCCCTCCATGCCTCTCTAAAATAAATCTTAACAAAGTCTTTTAGAAAATAAGAATATTTTTAAAAAGAATATTATTTAGCCAATAAGATTCAATTTATGAAAAATGTTTAAAAATATAAGAAATATTTATAACCATCAAAGAAAGGCAGTACAGAAAATTGTGTATATATTATGAATCAACAACACTTTAAAACTAAAGGTAGAAAAAAAAGACCAAAAAATGTACACCAAAATATTAAGAGTGGTATGATTGTGACTATTTTTCTCACACTTTTAAATTTTTCAATGCCCTTAACTACTTTTAAATGTAATTGCTTTTTAAGTAAACTCCCCCTCCAAAATAATCTTGTAAAGGTGCCAGAGAAAATCAAAAAGTATAAGTTAATTATGTATAAACACGAGGAATAATTATTACTACTTAAACCTACCTTAAAACATTACAATGTTTGTTTTTAGTTACAACCATTTTCCTTAAATCTCTTAGGAAGTATATGTCACAGGAGTCATGAAATATTGTCACTTACTTTAAATAGTAACACAGGACCAAGGACTTAAATGATTCACAAGATATGTCTTTTCTCTAATAATCCTCATAAAGCTTAGAAAGTGCTTTAAATGTTGTAATAAAGTAAATGTCCTCAACATTTCCGATTAAAGAAGATCTAGCAAATAAATAAAGGCATGTTCACAGCAAAGAAAAACATAATAAAAATCATAATCAAAATATACACATCCTCAAACTTCAACGAGTCTCAACACTTTCTGGACAGAAAAAAGCATGTGAAAGCAGAGAATTAAACAACAGTTTCTTTGCAGCTTACTACAATTACCATTTAGAGAAGTTAACACGTTAGCACTGTCTAGTTTTCTGACTATGCATATTCAGAAACTCAACAGAAGATATTAGTGAGTAAACACTATCCAATTATTCTTACTTGAATGTTGGATAATTACGCCAGCATAGCAACCTGCCCCTCTTAGGGTCTAGTTAAAATACACTATTTAACCCTCAAGGCTTGAAAACTTTCCAGAATCTCCTCACAAGACAGACGAGAGTAAAACGAGATGAAAAAGAAGCAAACAACAACAATTTTACACTGCACCTGCCTCTGAACAAGGTAGTATACTTTAGAATGTAACCACAGCTTCTTGTACAACACTTTATTCAGCAAGCAAAATTGTATTTTAAAGTGATGCTATTTGTTAAAAGACAACATATTACTAAGGAGACGATATCCGACTCCAATCAAAATATTATCGTCATGTTTTCCTTACTTCATAAAATACACACATGCTTTCTTCATATGATTAAACATACACAAGGGAGGGAGAGCTACTCTTAACCCAGAAACAGGTTCTGCAACACCCACAGATCCAACCTGTCTTTGTGAAGCGATGAGTCCATCTTGGCATGATGTGTGACTGATGTATTCAAAGACCCAGAGTCACTGCCCAGGTGCCAACATTCTGAAAGGAACTGACTTGAAGACTAGAAACTGCTTCAGGCAGGCCTCTGGGGAAGGTGCTTCAGTCCAATGAGAAGAAAGTCCAAGGCCACTCACTGAATGGCCAAAGTCCAAGGGCACCAGAGCTGGACCAAGGTAACTGGCCCACAGTTCAAGAGTGGCAAAGGATAATAAAATGACCCCCAAGACTTGCTCAGTCATATCTAGTAAAACACAAACTTTGAGGAGCTGGTGGAACAGGGTTTTGCCAAGACAAGCACAGTGGGTGAGGGAGATGTTAGTATGATTAATCAATGCCACCTGAGGCAGCGGCTCTGGGTGTGTCCATACTGTACCTCAGTCATTGCCTGGCCATGACAAGAAGTTCCTTCAGCTACTGCCATTGAGAACTACATCTTCCAAAGAAGATATCTCCACCTTAACTTGTCCTAGAACAGGCCTGGCATCCAGGACTAAGAACACAGCCCTCTCTCTTGCCACAAACCCACTGACAGATATAANAACACAAACCCACTGATAGATATAATAGATACCACAACATATGCCAATTTACATTTAGACCCCCACCAGACAAAGGGGTCTTTATCTTTTCCCCAAGTTAAGTTTTGATACTTCCAAATTACAAAAGAGAAAGGGGAGAATAGCAGACAAGCCTAGCAGGAATGCGATGGGAGTCACTATTCCTTAGTAGACCTGCAGCTTACTCCCCTACACCCTACAGCTCTTNAATGGAAGTCACTATTCCTTAGTAGACCTGCAGCTTACTCCCCTAACACCCTACAGCTCTTAGTCACCCTGACCGCAGGAAACTGCTTTCTGAGACTGTAGATAAGTGACTTAAATGACTTGTATTTCATATTTCTAATTGTGTGCTCATCTGCCTTATCTCCACGATGATGTCAGCTCCTTGGGGGCAGAGCCCTATCTTCTGCTTGGTCAATGATTCCCACACATCTACAAAAGCAGTATACCCTGTACTCCCTACCACATGATGAAACACACAAATCAAGGATAACAACACACCACAATCCTCCCTAACACACCACTGGGACAGCAGAGATACAAAGATAATAAATCTCTGAGCGAACATCTAGGGCTCCTACCAGAGTTTTATATAGAAGCTTACATATTTACACATACAAATAAATTAATACAATAATCACCTCACTTTTCTCACTCCAAGCTCTGGCTTTTATCATGCCCCCTCCCCCTTCTTGGCTTTACTCTTCTTTTTAAGGTCACAATGTATTTTCTGCCACACAACTGGTATTTGCCTCAAAAAGGAGAAGACAGAAAGCACAGATCTACAGCAAACCTACCACTACAAATGAACACTGCAGTTTGTCCCATCCAGAGGCCATGAGCCTAACCTTTCATATCTGAAGCCAATTTCTATTTCCTGTAAAGGACAGAAACATTAAGTGTCTTTGTCAGAGGAGCACTCCTGGGCCTTCTTGAAGAACGCTCCGTTCTACTCAAGAGACCCTTGATTCCTTCTTTATTCTCCCTTCCTTATTCCATTTGCTGCAGCAGCCCAGACAGCCCAAAGGCAAGACTGCATGAAATGAGTGATCTTTATATCTTTTTGCACTAACACATCTGAGGGAAATTCCTGACACCAGATACGTGTTCACGGGTGAACACAGCAGACATCCTCAAAGGCAGTGTCGTCATAAGGACTAGGACAGAATTTCTTAGTGGACACCAAAAAATCATGGAACACCTATGTATTCCGGCATCTCTGGTAACATTCTGATGAAGGGATAAGGAAGCTTCCACCAAAGTCATATACAACACATACACAGCAGCCCTAAGATTCTGAATAGTTTGTAGATTATTTTTTTAAGACCAAACAGACAACTTTACAACTTATGGGGATACCAGAGCAACTTCACCAGCAAGCTAGGCATGTAGCAAGAAGCAAGTACTTTCAAGGATAAAAAAATGACCACAAGACCCAGACAAAGCAACCTATCTCTAGTACTATCAAAGAACAAACAAACAAACAAAAACTAAATCAAAAAATCCTTGGTTTCCCCAGATTCATTCTGCAATGATTCCAAATTTCCCCAACATATAAATTAACTGGCTATTTCTTAAATATACAAATTCCCAGATACTATTTCAGACCCACAGAATCAGAATCTCCAGGAAAACAACCCAGATGGAATCATCTTCACGCCCCTCACTAGGTCTAACTCCTTTTATGGAGGGATAGGTATCAATTCAGTAAAGAGTACCCCTTTGGATCCTTGTTACTCATGCAGGGCTCAGGACTCTAAAAGGTAAGTTCCTGAGAAGATGCCAAGGGGCACAAGTCATATGGAGACAGATTACAACTGAATATAAGAAAATCTTTCTAAAAATCAGAGCTGTCCAGAGACGAACTAAGCTGCTTCCAAAAGCAGGAAGCTACCACAAGAGTTGTTCAAGCACAAACGCAGACTACCTCTTGACCAGGATGTTGTAAGAGGAGCAGATACAGCATGGAAAGGATAGAAGAACTAGATGAAGTTTAAAGTTTCTGCCAACACATAAGTCAACAAAGAGGAAAATTTCAGCTACCCATTAACTTATAAAAAGAGATAGTATAAAGTCTGTAGGTGGGGTCAGCTTTCAACTGATCTTCTCTCTTCAAAGAAGAAAGGAGCATAAANTAAGGCAAGTTCCTGAGAAGATGCCAAGGGGCACAAGTCATATGGAGACAGATTACAACTGAATATAAGAAAATCTTTCTAAAAATCAGAGCTGTCCAGAGACGAACTAAGCTGCTTCCAAAAGCAGGAAGCTACCACAAGAGGTGTTCAAGCACAAACGCAGACTACCTCTTGACCAGGATGTTGTAAGAGGAGCAGATACAGCATGGAAAGGATAGAAGAACTAGATGAAGTTTAAAGTTTCTGCCAACACATAAGTCAACAAAGAGGAAAATTTCAGCTACCCATTAACTTATAAAAAGAGATAGTATAAAGTCTGTAGGTGGGGTCAGCTTTCAACTGATCTTCTCTCTTCAAAGAAGAAAGGAGCATAAAGACACACACCTGATTCACCATCAGCCTCTCCTCCAGAATGTCCCAAAGGTGGGGAGGGCAGAGCAGGAGTCCCAGGTGCTGTGACAAAGCCGACCTGCTGCTTGGATGACTCCACATGTTGGGCATATGCCAAACAAGTTNTAAACAACTTTTATGGACCAGAGAAGGGATGTGTGTGACATGGTGCCTACCCTCAAGGAGCAAATCTTGTTGCAGAGATAGCTCAGGCACTATAGGGTTCTCCCGGAGTTTTATTTATCACATCTCATCTTTAGAGTTTTGTTTGTGGTAGTGGTTTTTAGGGACCTCTCTTGGTAGGAAAAAGCCTTTACTGAATGTATATATCTTTTTAGTCTAATACTAGTTAGTGATATCCACCTCATAATGAAAAAAAAAACTCAAAAAAAAAAAATCAAAACAAACATCAACTTAGTTAACTCTAATTTTAAAAATACCATTCCGATAATTCCCCAAATGACTAAATTACAATAAAGTGTGGCAACTCTGAACAAAATAACAGAAATTGCTGGTCTAGGTAATAAAGGAAAGAGTAGAAACAGCTTAAGTGAGAGGCAGGGGGTGGATGCCAGCACCTTTGAGGTTAAATTCCAAAGTCAAAGTGACCTTTATGATTTGCAGAAGTGATCAGAAAAAAAAAAGAAAGAAGAAACCACACACACATACACACTGAAATTCAAAATGGCAAGTTTAAATAAAACATCTGGGGAAGGGAAAAATTTGGTTTTTCCCCAAATGTAAGGTAAGCAATGACTCTTGCAAATACTACCAAAATAATAATAATAATAATAATTGTCTTGGATTACCATAGTAGTCTAGAATAAGAAAATGACTAAAAGTAATTGTTTAATTGAACAAATATTTATTGTCTATTAGATGTTAAGGCACTGTGCCAGGTACAGGGTAAAGGTATTAGAAAAAAACACATAAATGAAAAAACACAATTCTCTTCCTCAAGAAGTACACATTAACAATAAGCACTTGAGGATGTTCTAAGTGTTTTCATGTACATGAGCTCATTTGTACAAAAGACAGAAGTGGTGTAGAGAGTGGAGGAGGCACTGGACTGAGGACCAAATGAGAGAAATTCTAGTCTCGACTCTAATTGGNCGAGATAAATTCTACTCTCGACTCTAATTGGCTCAGTGACTATGGACAACATACCTGAGCAAATGGAGGACCAAAATCCCTCCCACAAGATTACAACACTAATTAAATACAGACCTGGAAGAGAATGCTGGTCTTCTGGCTCCCAGTCCAGTGATCTTTCCAAAATATTATTCACATGGTAGACCAATAAAAAGAGCAGAGGAGAAGAAAATAAAACCTTTAGGTTTCAAGTCACTTGCAAAGAAGGGGAAGAAGAGAGGAGAAGGAGAATCAGGAAAAAGTAGGAGGAAAATGAAAGGTTCAAGTTGTGACATCCAGATAAAGATGTCAAGAAAGAAAGCACTTAAATAACGAGTGGAAACACAATNGGTGGAAACACAAAATAAGGATAATGTAAAATCTCTTATTATATTTTCATTCAAATCATGGCTTAGGATTTTTTACTCTAAAACCACTAAGGACAAATAAAGAGAGCCCAAAACTATATATATGAAAGAAGCATGAGGGAAAAAAGACAACAGAGAAAAAAAGGATCGGGGAGAGGATTTATAATATATCATTCAAATATATGAAGCCCTTCTAAAAAGACAATGGGGACCCATTGTGTCCAGGGAACAAGAAGAAATGGCATTATACTCAACAGCTTTTATGTTAGCAATTTTAAAAATCTTTGATAGTCAGAGGGTTAAACACTGGAATAGCTAAGGTTAGATTAATTCTTGAAATTATTAAAATTAAGAAGGAAAGACCCCCATATACACACTATATACACTTCAAGGCAGAATAATGAACTATCAGTGGGTTCCAACAAGTTACTGTAAACCNCGTTATTGTAAACCTTGAAAAATACAGATTCTCGGACCTACTGTATCAGAATCCCTGAGTGTTGAGTCCAAGAGTCACCTCAGCTGTTTCTGATGCAGCCAGGACATGGAGATTTGTTCTATCACAGCAGACAGGGTAAGGAGAAGAACCACTAGGAATGGCATCAGAGTGGGAACTAGATCAATGCAAATTTTGTGGGCAAAATAGAATTTCTGTGGGTGTGATATTTTTAAAATGGATTGTAAGGCTGCTCTGAAGCATCCAAGCATATCCCACTCAACTTAAACATTTTCTAAAGGTCCTGAAGTCAGCAAATACAAATTCAGCAAATACAATTCAGGTAAACAAAAAGTTATTCCTCTATACCACGGGAAGCCTATGGAAGAGACAGTAGAGTGGGAATAGTGCAGAGGAATGCCAAGGAGATGTGGGTAAATATTTTCAAAAATCAAAACATCAGGGAAGAGAAAAGAGAGACAAGAGGTAATCACTCTCCTTCCTCCGCCCTCCACCCCCGCAAAAGAATAATAATATAGAAAGAACAAGAAGAAAGGAAAAGGAAAACAGTTTTAGGATAAACTTCATCGTCATCCAAAAGAAAAAAAAATTGTTCTTTGTGATTTTTTTAAAAAGATTTTATTTATTTATTTGACAGAGATAGAGACAGCCAGCAAGAGAGGGAACATAAGCAGGGGGAGTGGGAGAGGAAGAAGGAGGCTCATAGCGGAGGAGCCTGATGTGGGGCTTGATCCCATAATGCCGGGATCATGCCCTGAGCCGAAGGCAGATGCTTAACCGCTGTGCCACCCAGGCGCCCCTGTGATTATTTTTTTTTTTTTTAAGCCACAGAAGAATTCAGCTGAGAAATTATCTAGCAGGCTTCAAAACCAGGGAATCACTTCCCATTACAAAGCAAAAGAAAACAAGGAGCAAGAGGTGGTCTTGGATAGCTGTTTAGACAATTAGACAGATGGGCTGACTGCTTGACTTAGGAACTCAGTGACAAATTAACAACTGGCCACAATCCCAAATACACAAACACTCAAAAATGTGGAAGAGTGTGTTATAATTGGTACCTTGACAAAAACACAATAACAGATTAAGAAGATTCAAGAAGACTTCACTGCCAGACTCTGAAAAGATTTAAGATTTATACCAAAAAACAGGTTCTTTAATCTCTTTTATTGCAGTAGTTTAGCATCTGAAGAACACCAGTCTAAAAATCAAAATATCCATATCTAGTCCTTTCAAGTAATTGACTAACACTCAACTTGCCCACCTAACAGCTAGCTGGTAATAGCAATACCTCATCAGTACAGAAGTATGAAAGAGGCTATCATTCTATGTNAAGACTATCATTCTATGTACTGAGGTCCTAGAATGAGAGAAGCCCTATGTGTCAAAGTAATCCAATTTCTGACATTGATCTTACCATTTAACACTTAATTTTGCAAATCACTTTGCAATCCTATTTATTATTCCCTCCAACTCTCTAAAGGAGACTATTTCTTTAGTTCTTTTCTTAGGTGGGGAGAGTACCTATCATGAAGATTAAGTTATTTACTAAAGCAAGTTAATGGTAGAAACCAAGGATTGTAATTGTCAGACTAGAACATTGTTTATAGTCCTTTTTATCATAAATCTACACTTACAGTCAAGCTTTCACTCAAAAGAAAAAAAAAGGCAAAAATGCCATCGTGTTTCGTCAAATGNAATTATTTCTTTAGTTCTTTTCATAGGTGGGGAGAGTACCTATCATGAAGATTAAGTTATTTACTAAAGCAAGTTAATGGTAGAAACCAAGGATTGTAATTGTCAGACTAGAACATTGTTTATAGTCCTTTTTATCATAAATCTACACTTACAGTCAAGCTTTCACTCAAAAGAAAAAAAAAGGCAAAAATGCCATCGTGTTTCGTCAAATGCTTCTGAAACAATGATTTTTGGTTCATCATCACACAGCCTCCCGGTCCACTTCTGAAATTCTTAGGGACATAGAGGTGCATGGAATTTGAGCTGTCCAAGAAGGATCTGGTTGGTGCTGAACAACTCTGTACTGTGATAAAAAGATATAAAAAAACAAAACAACAGCAACAAAAAACCTTGTTCTCTTTTAAACATCTGTGATTGGCATGCCAACTCTCTATTAACAATGAACAAAGAGCAAATTTTTCTGAAACTCATCATCCTCTTAACCTTTTCTTTGCAAAAAGACATAGTTCCTGTACTAGTTTTTTGGTAAAGGTAAAATCTTCCCTCGGATTAGACAAGGAAAAGAAGTCCCAATCAGTTTAACAAACATGCAAAAGCTACCAACCCTCTGGAAGCAGAGTTCATAAAAAAACAAAACACAGTCCTGCACTGAAAGGACTTTCTGAATACCTTTTGACTGCCATGGGTTTAATATACATCCTCTTAATTAATCCTCTTAGCTGGGTAATTTCATTCCCATTCGATTGGTGAGTTCATACAGCAGAGCTGGATTTGAACCCAGGATTACAGAGGGCTCCAAAACCCAAGCTCTTTCTACTAAACAGTCTGAAGAAATTCGGAATCTAAGACTGGGGGCGGGGGGGGGGATGAATAAGACGTGATTCTATTTCCCCTTCCTTGGTCCAACCGTGTTCAGAAAGACTGTTGCTAATATCCAACCATAAAGAGGCTTTCCAAGGAAGCACTTTGAATTGACGTATCCACTTTTCCTCACCCGCCCCTGCCCCACCCCCAACCATGCCAAAAGCGCAGCAAATGCTGCTGCCAGGTTGGAGGAGTTGGTGATCGTCACACCACATTCCTGGGGCTGGACACAGACTCTGAAACAGCGCCCGAGCTCAGCGCCTCGGAAAGAATAACAGCAGTTGAGATTTTTAAATCATGTGGCTCAGCATTGCAGCCACACCAGTTTCCCTACTGCTCCTGCCTCCACCTTTCAAAGACCGGAGCAAAACACACTGGATTCACGGGGACTAGGGATTTGGAGTGTCAGGACTCAGGCGCACCACGAAACCCCGTCCCCATCCAAACCAAACCCACCCAACGCGAACTGTGTGCCTCCCTTTGGTAAAGCTAAGTCTGGCAGTGGAGGTACAAGCCGTTGAGCGGCTCGGAGGCCCTGCCCCCGCTCCCTCCACGCCAGAATCTGGCATTCCTTTGCTCAGCCCATCTGCGGCCCCCGGCCCGGTAGGCGAGGGTTCGTCTCGGGCAGCCGGNTCCCCGGCCGGCGAGGGTTCGTCTGCGGCAGCCGGCACTCGGCTCACCCTCGACCCCAGGAAACGCAGAACCAAAGGGCAAAACACCCCAACTCCCCGAACTCAAGTGCCTGGGAAAGCGAGTTTCTGAGGCTCTCGGCCCGGCCCCCCTTCTGCGGAGGAGGCGTGTGTGGGGCCACCGGCCGAGGGGCGTAGGAGGCGGCGGGGAGTGCGGGGGAGGAGGCCCTGACGGTGTCCAAACTTTGGGGAACCGAGTGGCCTCGCTCGGAGCCCGGCCTTCTCGCAGAGAGGAGAACGGAAGGGGGGTGGGGGGACTGATNGACGGAAGGGGGGGTGGGGGGGACTGATCTCCCCAGGTGGCCGGCCGGGCCGGGGAAGCGGAGGCGGTGCGCGGGCCCCGGCGCAGGGGACAGCACCCCTCGGCCCCATACTCACCACGCGCGGGGGCCGGGCGGCACAGCCAGAGCGCCAGCAGCGCCCAAAGCGGAGCGGCGCGCAGGGCGGGCATCTTCTCGGTCGCCTCCTCCGCCGCCGCCGCCTGCGCAGATCCACATGAGGAGGGGGTCCCCACAGAGGGTCCCCCACTCGCTCCTCTCCTCCTCCTGCTTCTGCGGCTCACGGCCTCGCGTGGCGCCCCGAAGCTCAGGAGTAAATGCCCCCACTCGCCGCACCCCAAGCCTGCCGCTTCTCGGCCGCCGCCTCAGCCGCCGCCCGAAGTTTGGCTGAAACTTTCTCGGCTGTGCAGCGAAGCAGCCTCGTGTGTCCTTCCGCCTCGGCCGCCTCCTCCCACCGCAAACCCCGCCCCCCTGACGCCGCGGCCTGGACCCGCCGCCTTCGGCACCCAGGGGTTTCCCGCAGGAAGAAGCGCCGGCCCAAGCTGCGCGCGGAGGGATCTACTACGACTCCTCCGACTGCCCCTCCAGCTTTCTCCAACCCGCATCGGGTCTCGAGGCGCCTTAACTCAGTCAACGCTGGACTGCCCCTCTGGGCCGGGCCTCTGTTGAAGTACGTGGGTGATAGGACCCTGAACTTCAGACGCTAGGGTTGCCAAGATCCTGAACTTGCCGGGAAAGACAGACCTCTTCCACTGATGTAGGTATCGCCCCCACACACCCACACTTACATTCACTCCCGGGCCAGCTGGAGGAATGCGGTGGGGAAGGTCCAGCGCTGTCAAAGAAGGAAATGGGGGCTCAGGCGCCAAAGCCCATTGAAAAGGACCATGGCCATCAACTAGGTTGTGCTACACCATTCATTCATTCATTCATTCAGCAAATATTTCTTTAACTCCCTTACTTTGTGTATCAGTGTGCTCAGCACAATGGGATGATACTAAAGACGCAGGATGCACTTTTGAGGAGAATCCTACAGGATTCAAGGAAGGTTGTGCTAAAGATATTCATTGTAACGTTGTTTGTAAAAACCAACAATGGACATATATGACACCCCGAATCCCTGTAAAAGCCAACAATTGGAAACAGCCTAAATCCCACCTATGAATAATGTATGGTATATTTATAAAATGAAATGAAATACAGCAATTGAAGAGACTACATCCATATATTCAATAGGGATAACTCAAGAATAAAATGACACTGAAAAGCTCAGTGCAAAAGGAGATGTAATGTGTACATTCATGTATGTTTAAATTTTTTCAAAACAATACTATATATTATTTATGGATGCATACCATACAATAGATAGTAACCAGAAGAGTGGTTACTTCCAGGGAGGAGAATGGGAGATATGATCAAGCATGGGTACATGTGGGCTTACTATCTGTAAAAGAAAACAACTGAAAACAGAGCAAGCAAAAAGTTTGGTGTGGTTGTAACATTCCAGGGCCCTGCCACCATAAAAGCAAAGGTACAGATAAGAGAATAAGTAGATGAGTTCTGGCACTATTTGCAGTGAGAGGAGTCAAGGAGGGAAGGGGGCTTGGCACCAGATTGGTGAGATCTTCAAGGAAAAGCCAAGAAGGGGGAGGAGTAGTTATCTCTCAGATCATAGAAAACCACTGAAGGCTTTTGAACAGGAGTGAGACTTGATGGAAAGGAAAATTGCTCTGATAATCATGTGTAAAATTGATTGTCAGGAGCAAAAGGTGAACTGGAGCCCAACGACCAGTCAGGAGTTTGTGAAACACTCCAGGCATGGGGAGATGAAGGCCTGAACTAATGATGTAAATGTCAGAATGGAAAGGAAGAGAGGGATCTGAGACAATCTGGGGAGAGGGGAGGGGAAGTGGGGGGGTGCAAACCTATGTGACTAATTGGATGTGAGAGTTTACAATCCTACTGGAAAGGAAAATTCTACCCACAGAATATCTCCCTGCCTCTTACAGGATAAAGTCCAAACTTTTAAAAGCAGTAGATACAAGGCCTGTACTTCATTGGGCCCCATCTCATCCTCTCTGCCCCCATTGTGAACTTTACACAATAACAGTGTAGAACAACTTGAGATTCCCCCAAATACATCTTCTTGTTTCAGTCTCTGTACCTTCTGTTCCCTCGGTTTGGAACGACTCCTGTCCGTCCTTCCTTTCCCTCCTTCTCTTAGTGAATTTCTAATCATCATTAATCCTTCAGTCCTGAGAGAGTTTTGCTGACACTGTAACAAATTCCTCCCTCTCACAAACAGTCTCTCCACTGTACTGCTTCCTTATCTTATTAAAATATCTCTTTTTTACACAGGACTGTTGGTATTTCTGTCTTCTCAACTAATTAGGAGGTCCTTATGGGCAAAGATCGTGGCCTTATTGATTCCCAGTGTCTATCACATAATAGATGTTGAACTAGAATGTAAAACAACACTACACAAGTACAAGTTGGTATGAGTATAGGCTTACAAAGATCCAAACTGGATTTGAATAAGCACTTTACAATAAATAAGCAAGTACTGTTATTGAAAGTAGTCACCTTGGGATGCTAGAAACTCTTTTCAAAAATAACATAATTAGTCAAAATAGCTTTGGAATTTCCCTTGCCCAAATATGTTCAGAGAAAGATAACAACATTATTTTTTAGTTGTGACCCATAGAGTTACCAGTTAGAGCATTCTGTTTACTCACTAAATATAGTTCATGGTGACTTGGCTCTATACAAATTTTAAACATCACCTGCAGAGGCTAGATTTGTCACTATTAAAATATATTCAGAAAAATGTGAAGGTACTCATCCCCAAAGAGTGTCTCCAGAAATGACTGTGGCTGTGACTAATTAAAATAGATGTGCAGTTTCCCAAGGTGACTGTTTTAAGAAAAACAATTATTATGTTCACATATAACTTTTGTTGGATTTGTTATCATTTTAAACTTATTGCATACATTCCCACAAGGACAAGAGGAATAAAGATTAGATGTGATGAATGAAAGCAGGAGAAGTTTATGACCAAAGAGGTGTTTTAAAAGACACATCTTGAAGGAAGCTATGGATATAAAGTAGTCAAAACAAAACAAAATGGGAGCTGAAAATCAAGGGAAAAACTGGAGTTGGCAAACACTTTGAGAGGAGAACAAGTCAGTCCGACCCATCCTATAGCATTTTGGTGAATATTACCATGGGCCAAATCCCGTGTGAGTAGCTGAGGAATACAGACAGACCAGTCACCAGCAATGAAAACCCAGTATGACAAGTAGAATGTTGTGGGTTCACAGCTGATGGACTATGAGTCCTGTCCCAGCCTAGGAATGGGCAGGGAAGGCTTCTGGGAAGACCTCAACACCTGGACTAAGAATTGAAGAACCAAAAGATTAATCAGGTAAAGAAGAGCTTTCTCATGTTTGAGGTCTAAGGCTTTTTCAGACGTAGGGAACAAGTATAGAGGCAGGCAAACAATAAAGACCTGAGCCTATTCCCTAATGTGGCAAGATAGGAACAGCAGGAGCTGTGGGGTTGCAGAAAAGATGGGCATTAGCTCCTAAGGCTAGTAATTGCTCAGATGAGAGAGGAAATATGGGTCAAAGAATCAGCAATGACCTCAGTATCTTGGAGCATCATGGGCTATTCTCAGATACAGACAATATAAG
>NC_048219.1:85683441-85697937 GCF_002007445.2 Ailuropoda melanoleuca
AAAAAAAAAAAAAGGAATGGCATAAGCAAAGGCACAGAGGCCACAAACTATCATGGCACACCCTTGGGGCAGGAGTTGCAAGTAGTTTAGTGTTGCTTAGGTTCAAGGAGCAGAAGAAAAGACTGGAGTGTGACGCAAGTACTGGATGATACAGGGCCTTGTAAGGTGCTATCCTACCATGGAGCTGAAGTACTGCTTATGCTTAGAAGATAAATCAGGAGGCATTCAAGCGTATTAAACAAAAACATAAAAACAACAGATTTTCAATTTTGGAAGAAAGGGTGAATGGGGAAGAGTCTGGGACAGGGTGACTATTTAGGAAGCTGTTGCAAACATCTTGGGGAAAGTGCCCCAACTTGGACTAAATCAGTGCGAATAGGAGAAGTCAGAATAAAGAGATATTTAAGACTCAGAGAGTGACAGAATACTGGTGACAAAGACAAAGGGAAGAGTCAAGGATAAACCTAGATTTTTGAGTTGCATCTTAGTGGATAGCTGGGCTCCCTACTGAGATGGGAAAAACTGGAGGATCCTCTCAATATTTCTTAGATTCATGTTTTCTTTATCCTGTGTCCAGTAGGCTGATTAGCCCCATCAACCTAGATTTAGACTGCCTTTAAGTTCTCCTAGCCACATTTTCTAATGCTAACCTTTCTCTTCCTTAATCCATTCTGTACGTTATAGTTAGAACAACTATTCAATATTCAACAGACATTTATTTAATGCCAGGGACTATTACAGACCTTGGGGATATTATAATGAACAAAGCAATTTAAAAAATAAACTAGCCTACATTCAATCTAGGAGGTCTTTAGAAGTAACTTCAGAGTTTTCTAGCACTAATTCACATCTTCTACAATGACTGCTAATTTCCCTTGACTTTATATCTAGATTTTTTGGTGTGTGCTCAAGCTATCAACTAGCTTGTCCCAAGTTAAGTATAAGAAGTCTTACAAGCGGGTTGTGATCTAAAGCAGTGCTTCTCATACTACGTGTGGGTTGTTGGTGGGTGTTTCTTAAACATTTCCCAACTATTGTGGTCTGATACCTGGTCTTCCTGCACATGACTAGTGCACAGGTCATGCACGCCCAGGTGACTCCCTGTGTGAATTTCACAGCACCCAAACTCTTCTATAGCCACTTGGTGACATGAGTCCACTGATGATGTGCTTATATGTCACAGCATTCTTTATTTGTTCTGAAAATGTCTAAGCACTTTTTCGATTTCTGTACTCTCAATTTCAACACTACCCGCAGACCACCCTTCAAGTCCCCACATATACTAAATCCCTTAGTAAAACAGTTTTGAGGAATTTGGAACAAATTATATGGCGATTGCCTTACTTACTAGGTCACAGAAACCTATATTGGCCTTTCTAGCTTATAGTTTTCCTATAAATAGACCCTAGAGTATGTGGAGGTAGGTGAATGAAGAGCTCTTCCACTGCTGTTTGGCACATACTTATTTCCTCTTCTTTTTCATGTTTTCCTTTTACTTCTTTCATCAGCTACCTCCTTAATCTACCCCCAACTCATACATATGAAGAAGAAAATGTGAAAGCTCTTCAATTCTTTATCAAGTTCTTGGTGGAGAACCAAGATATAAAGTCTTGGCTCAACCACCTCAATTTCATTAGCCCTAAGTAGATGGAGCTATTTAGCATAAATCCTATGTTAAGTCAACTTCAGGCTTATGAACTGGATGAGACAAGGAAATAGAAGGAGCCTTTTGTCTCTGATTCACTGGCCCAATGTTGATGCGGCTTATGCTGGACTTCCTCCAACCACCACCAACTACATTTAACAGCCTTATATTACAGCTCTTCCAGGATTCTTTTTCAATCCTCATTATCCTCATCCTTTCTTTGGTTTTAACACCATTAATTCTTTCTTCCCTGTGAATAATCTCTCTTTGCCTATGGCTTCCATGACTCCACGTTGGATTTGTTCCTACTTCTTGGTCTATTCCAGTTTCGTCCTTAAAATCTCCTTCTCCCTCTCCTCCTTTCCCAAGGGCCTCATCCTAGACCTCTTTTACTCACTCTCATGATCTCCAGATGATCTCATCCTCTCCTGTGGACTCAGTTATCAACTAGAAATACTCATGACTTCTGAGTATAAGACTCATAATTCCAACTGCTTTCTCAACATCTTCATGTAAGTGTCTCACAAATGTCATGAACTCAACTTAATGTTATTTTCCAAAAACCTCTTCTTCCTGCATTCCATATCAGAACACTGCCATCCATTTAAACATTCAAGATAAGTGTTTGAAAGCATCCTTGACTCTCCCCTTTCCCTCATTCTTCATCTTCAGCAAGTCACCACTTACTGTTCCAACACTGTTGTGCTTGCCCAATCATTCTCTTTGTCTCCACCTTCACTGCCTTGTTTCAGGCTCTCTCACTTCTCACCAGGACCATTCTCAGTTCTCCAAACCCCCATATCAACAATGTCATACCTGGACTCAGAGATGTCAGTCCCACCCTTTCTAGAGCAACCTCTACTCAGTTGCTGCATTGCCCTTTCTCTTGACAGGCAAATCCAGTCATTCATACTCTGGAATATTGACTTCCATGTCTCTTCCTTCTCTAGCTCCTTATAATCCAATAAAAATTCCTTTCTGTAATGGATTACCAGGACTTTCACACAGGGGCCCTGACTGACTTTTGTAGACTCTTCTAGTTTAGCAATGAACAAATTACCACATATCAAATGTACCACCTTTTCCACCATTTCTCAGGTCTCTGTACCTTTGTGCATTCTATTCTTGCCAGCAGGTATGAACCAACCCCTGCCCTCTGCCTTGATGGGGTACTGCTCATCTACGACTTGGCACCTATGGTTTCTCTCCTCCAAGCATGGGCTACTGCACCTTCCATCACATTGCCATAGTACTTTGCAAGGCCCTCTATGGGCAGTTCCTTCAAAGGAGTTTTTATAGCCAGATGCTGGACTATGTTCTAAAGGTACAAAGAAGATGGTCCTACCATCAAAGAGAGTCAATTAGTAGAGAAAGATGTAAGTGTAAATAGCAAATAAATTATTGATTTTTAAGAAGTCAATGTTACAAATAGTACAGGTGCTGTAGAAGTATAGACAGCACACAGTGGACGATAAACAAATGCAGAAATAGCCAATACTAATTGTGAGATTGGAGATTGGAGGAGAGTAACATAAGGAAATATGTCATAAAAGAGACAACCCTCCTGGAAGATGATGAGAGGAGGGCTTTGCAGGCAGAGGACAGCATGAGCAAAGACTTGGCAGGACAAAACAGCATGTGCTGTTTAGGGAAAAGCAATTGGTCCTCTATGGCTGATCTTGGGCATCAGCATAGATGCAGTTAGACAGGAGGTTGGAGAACAAGTAGGAGGATTTTCCATATAGGCAAAGAGGAGCTACTGCAGGGACAGACAAAATGTTTCAATTCATATTTTTAGAAAGATCATTCTACCAACAATTTAAAGATTGCAATATAATGTGGTTTTTTTCTATTGGATTTGAGCTCCTTAATGTCAACTATTATGTCTCTTTCACTTTTGTCTTCCCAGTGCCAAATGCACACAAGCAATGGGAGAGAGGCTACATGGTGCTGGTGCTGCAGTGTGGGTCTGAGAGTCAAGGGAACTGAGCTCTGGGTCAGGCTCAATGAGATATCAGCAAGTCACTCTGTGCTTCAATTTCCTCATCTATAAAATGGTGGCTTACTCAAGATCATCTTTCAGTTCTCTTTTGCTCTAATATTCTATAATGCTATAAGGGAGGTTCCTTTTTTTAAAGTTTGCAGTCAATATTTGGCAATACAAATAACAAATCTGTCTCCAGTTTATAGAGGTGAGTGTCAAGAGCTTAGTGCACCATGAAGCACAAGTTGAACCAAAGGTTATATAAACCACTCTCTGAACAGTGGGCAATGATTCCGGTTAAATTGTTCACACGGTAAAAGGGCAGGTTCTTCCTGTTGTAGAGGGGCAGAATTAGGTCCTCAAATGTATATTCCTTTTTTAAGGAAAAGAATCAGGACTTACACTACTATTATTATAAGCCTTTAAGTGATAAGATAAATACGTTTTGAAAACATTAGAAGCTTGAGGGAAACCCAATGATTTAATCTACTTTAAATTAGTCAGTTCTCTATTAGCCCAGAAGAATACACGAGGCTCTATCAGACTCTCCATGTCCCCTTCATAATTTTTGGATCTCTTTGACTTAGCAGAATATGCTCTGACTTTTCTGATCCATCAGTATAAAACTGATTTCCATAATTTAAAATTCAGGATCCTAGCAACAGAGTCAATTTCTATTGAAGAAAAAACAAACAACAACAACAACAAAGCACAAAGGCTTCTCTTAGTCTTCATATTTTTTGATCTTTATCTTGATGAGACTACAGCCTTCAACTCTCTTATAAAATATCTTTTTTTCTGATATGATTTTATTATCATTTACCCAGAGGTTTTTGTTTTTAATTAAAAAACAAATTTCCTGGGGCGCCTGGGTGGCTCAGTCGTTAAGCATCTGCCTTTGGCTCAGGGCGTGATCCCGACATTCTGGGATCAAGCCCTGCATCAGGCTCCTCCCTGGGAGCCTGCTTCTCCTTCTCCCACTCCCCCTGCTTGTGTTCCCTCTCTCACTGGCTGTCTCTCTGTCTGTCATATAAAAATAAATAAAATCTTTTAAAAAAATTTCCTTAATGTATTTCCCTACCTTGATCTTTGGAATTCTCCACCATTGATATTGGAATATAATTATTTAAATTGAATTTATTAGAGATTTTGTTTTTTAATTTTAAAGTTTAATGTCTTACTAGCTTATTTCTAAGAAATAATGCACTATCTAGTCTTACACTCAAATACATAAGTTATTCAATTTCTTAATACACTATTCAGGGGGCACCTGGGTGGCTTAGTCGTTAAGCGTCTGCCTTCAGGGCGTGATCCCGGAGTCCTGGGATTGGGCCCCACGTCAGGCTCCTCCACTGGGAGCCTGCTTCTTCCTCTCCCAGTCTCCCTGCCTGTGTTCCCTCTCTCGCTGGCTGTCTCTCTCTCTGTCAAATAAATAAATAAAATCTTTAAAAAAATACACTATCTATTCACAAACAGAAAAAAATTCTCACTTTGACCATATTCTCATAATGAACATTGTCCATGAGTTTCATTCTACTGTGAAACACAGCTGACCAATCTGTGCCAGGGTATCATTTTATAGAGTGGCTTGTAAACCAGTCACAGTAATTTGAAGGCACAGATGCTTCAACTGTGGTGCACCTCCTTTATAACAAGACTTTAGAAGAGGGAAAGAGGCGTGTTTATGAGTTTGGTGGACACAAAGTGGTGGCACCACCCTTCCCTTCTTGTCTCACAGACACTTTCATGCTCCAGGTAGGCAGGTGAAGCCTGTGATGCCAGTAACCCCGTGGGCTTTGACTTAGCTAAGCGTGGACTCTGTTTTTAGTTGCTTGGTTTGTTCTTAAGAGAAGAAGCTAACAGGGTGGATTGGGGTCTCAGGATCTCATCTAAACAAACAAGATGTGTAGTGTAGCAATTCCACCTCTAGGCTCAGCCTCCTGAAATGCTCCTTTCTCCACCCCTCAGTGTGCCCATGCCTGACTGGTCCATCTCTCTGAAGCTGTTATTTAAAACGGGGCTTGTTCTCATTGACTCATTTACCCCTGAACCAATTAAGAGCATCTAATTTTCATTTGTTGAACTGCATATAAAATATATTTGGGGACATAAGATTAATAGTCTTTAGGAATCAAAAAGTCTTCTGGCTGGGTCACCATGACACAACAGAAAGTTCTAAAATTCATAGCACATTTCGAACCAAAATACACTATCTAAAATTTAAACAGAGTATAATTTATGTCATGAAGAAAGTCGAAATAACATTCTTTAGGAAAATTCCCAATATACAGGCTGAACTTGCTGTCCCTTTCCTTATCTCCAAAGTGAGATGATTACAAGAAAAAATTTTGGTACCTTGTGCAAGAAATAATAATGGGAAGAAGTGTTGTCACTGGAGATGAGTTTCTCCTCCCGTTCATAGACCCAGAAGCTGAAGAAAAGAGCATGGTAAGAGTTACTGCAATGTTAAGATATCACAAATTATTAAATAATCTGAATGCTTTCCCATCCACTTCTTTTTCCCAGTTTTTCCTAAGGGTATCAAATGTGTAAAAGCTAGTGTTACATCAAACTTGGAAGAAATGAGAGGGAATTATGTACTGATGAGAAAAATGGCAGATGAGAAAAATGAAAGAGGGGAGCCTGCGTGGCTCAGTCGGTTAAGCATCTGCCTTTGGCTCAGGTCATAATTGTGGGATTCTGGGATCAAGCCCCACGTTGGGCTCCCTGCTCAGTGGAGAGCCTGCTTCTCCCTCTCCCTCTGCTGCTCCCTCTGCCGCTGCCCCTGCTTGTGCTCTCTTATCTCTCTCTCTCCCTCTGCCAGATAAATACATAAAATCTTTTTAATAAATCTTTTGAAAAAAGGAAGAAAAATGAAAGATACCATTTGTCATAGAAGAAGATTTTAGTGCACACAAATAAATTTTATTTTTTCTGGGGCGCCTGGGTGGCACAGCGGTTAAGCGTCTGCCTTCGGCTCAGGGCGTGATCCCAGCATTATGGGATCGAGCCCCACATCAGGCTCTTCTGCTATGAGCCTGCTTCTTCCTCTCCCACTCCCCCTGCTTGTGTTCCCTCTCTCGCTGGCTGCCTCTATCTCTGTTGAATAAATAAATAAAATCTTTTTTAAAAAATTTTATCTTTTCTTCATTGGTGTATAGGTTGCCTCATTACTGGCAACTGATACCTGTTAAGAACAAGGTAGGGCAATGCTGGCCCAGCTTATGTGAGAATGGTCCTCCACCATTTGTCCTCACAGAAGTAACTCTACATTTATTTCTGAAATAAATAAACAACCATGTCTTGTGGAAAAGAGGGCAGAAAAAGATGATTTTTACAACAAAGCTTGCCATTTTTAGAAACAAAGTTAACAACTTTTAATGAATAATAGGCAATGGCCCACAACAAGAGTACCAAGAATTTAAACATCTAAGAGTTGTTTGAAGAAACCAGGTACTTGGAAATGTGTATTGGGAAGATTAACTCTGCAGAGCTGATGTAGCATGGTGACTGCAGCAGTGGCCTCCAAAGTCACATGCCTGGGCATGAATTCTGGCCGTGAATTCTGTCGCCCACTAGCCGTGAGATCTTGGACACATTACTTACTCTCTGCCTCAATTTCCTCATCTGTAAAATGGAAATAACAATGACATCTACCTCATAGAGTTTTAAGAGGCTTGAATGAGTTAGTATGTATAAAATGATTAGAAAAGTGCCTGGCATAGAGTAAGCAAATAATAAATGTTAAGATTGAATTACACTGATTGATTCTGCTTTAAAATTCTTTGTAGCAATGAATGGCCTAAATTTTGAATGGGGTATAGGATTAGACTGAAATAATACAGACCACAGATCCAGAAACTTTTAAAAGCGACTCCTAAAATTTTCTGTCTCCTGGAATCCTAATTGTTGACATCAAAGCAGAGACTGAAATCTTTTCAGCTAGAACCCATACCTATAGTCATATAGCCAAAATTAAAGCCAGTTTAATAGTGAACTTTCATTTGGGCCCCTCCTCTTGTTTAGTCTCCTACTCTTGTCCCCTTTTTCTATGGTGTAACATTTTCTTCGATTAATATAATTTGAGTTCCAGTTAAAGTAAAGATGCTGGGTGAGGTGCTGTGTAGGAATCAACTATACACATATACAGTATTCAGAGTTAGAAAGACTATTAACAGAAATCTTCTAATTGTGCCCAACAGTGTTGCTAGGGAAAACACATTCCCCTAAAGGCAAAAAATTGAGTATTCGGCTCCTTTCTATTAAATAAGTAAAGGGCCTAGGATTGTTGATGACACCAGTTCTGTTTCATCGGTTCCCTTCCAGTAACTGAAAGGAATACTCTTACCTGGGAAAACAGGGCTGATCTGGTGAGCCTACTTGCAGGCTGAGTGAAATGGGGTATGCACCAACTTGGGAAGTTTATCGCCAGCTTGCCCTTATGAGTTAAAGGCAAGTGTTGTGTCTTAAAGGGTTATGGGTGAGATCATCTCTCTAGACAGCTGCACACTGACCTCTACTCTTGTAGTGATTCAAAATCCTTACATTCTACTGTGGTTTCCTCACTATGATTCATAGTTTGGCCTTATAAGAGAGATGGATCATGCCCTCTCCCCTCTTTGCTGCTCCTACTGATGATTTGAAATGCCCTTGTTTTAGGTGATTGTCAAAGGCAGCAATTTAGGCACACTGTTGCTTTTAGGACTGGAAATCAAAAGCCCTCTCCCCCAGCCAATGCCATAACTGTGTACCTAGAAATTATTTATAAGAAAACATAAAGTAGTTAATTTTGCTTATCAAATATAAGTAAATAGTGCCAAGCCAAGCATAGAAAATAAACACAAATAAAAGTATTGTATCAGCCAGGTCATGCTGTCCCCAACCTGACCCCTCTGCCCAAGCTGGTGTCTGCCTCCTGCAGATGCAGCCCTGCCCAATCCTTGTGCCAATGAGAGCCAGATGTTATTTCAGGTCTTGCTCCAAAAGAGAGGGGAGAAATCAGGAAATAGTTTATTCATACCTCAATTCCCAGCGCCTAGTCCAATGCCTGGCACAGTGCCCAGCACATAAAAAACACTCAGTAAATACTGCTTGAATGAATAAATAGGCTGCCATGCCCATAAACATTATCCAGTGAGTTGGGATGGACCTATCCTCCTGAGGCTTCTTGGATTCATTAATCTTCAGTTTCCTTACCTGCCTCTCACCATGTATGGCTGACCGTCTTGGCTGGCCCTTCTGATCCAGTCCTCTGACCCTGGTTCCCCTTCCAAAATCCCTGGGTGGATCATAGCATAGCCTGCAACACCAGCTGATGGGCCAGGGGTACGGGGGATGGTGGAGGTGGCCAGACCTTCTTTACCCCTGTCCTACAGCTCCCTCTCCCTAAGCCAAGGCCTGTTTCAAGGGTCTCCTATATTGCCCAGGAACCTCCTGATTAAGAACCCTGAGTCCTAACATTGAGTATCCCCTCTCCCCAAGGCTTTGCACTGCTTCCTGACTCATTCCTTGGACACAATTGCCACAGTCTTCTCCATGTCATGACTCAACCTTGACTCTTTTTGCCATAGTCATCTTACTCTCATCTGTTTTGCAGTTAAAATCCAAATATGAAATCCACATTAAGATAATTTTGTCATGGATTTGCTCAAAGTTGCAAGGACTTGACTTAACCTGGTCTGTTTCTTTCTTGTTTTTCAACTAGCCAATCTTGTCTTTCTGAAAGAAATTGAAGTTACTTCCCTCTTAGAAGAATTTTCCTGTACTCATCTGATTTTTATGGGCTCCTTCCAGCAGTGTATTAAACACTCTCTCCCATGCTTCTTATCAATCTGTACAGTTTCTTTCCTTTCCAACCTTTTGTTTTACGATCCCTTTTCTACCATATCGATTAAGGCTTTCGTTAACTCTTGACTAAGCTATAGGAGGACCTCCTATATGGTCTTCTTACTTATTATCCCAGTTTATAATAAGGCCCTTGACCTCACTATCTATGGGGTCTGGGCAAGTTGCTTTTGCTCTAATTTGTTCTTCATCTGTAAAATAGGCTTATTATAGTATATGCATTACAAGGTTATTATAAAAATAAGCAAATATCCCAAATTCTCTCAGGCTATAAGTCCAGATGCTAATTAAAAATCTTAAAATGGTTCTCATCCTCCCCCAAATATTTTCAGGAAACCTACATAATGGACCAACTCAATGAATATTAAATGTTCTGTGCCAATCACTAATCTAGGTTCTGGGGGACACAGCAATAAACACATGGATACTACTTTCATGGAGTTTACATCCTAGATAGGAAAGGTGACAATTTGTTTTAAAAGAAGAAGAGGGAAGGGCACCTGGGTGGCTCAGATGGTTAAGCACTGATTCTTGATTTCAGCTCAGATCGTGATTTCAGGGTCCTGAGATTGAAGCCGTTGTAGGGTTCTGTGCTTAGCGCAGAGTCTGCGTGAGATTCTTTCTCTCCCTCTGCCCCTCCCCCCTGCTCACTCTCTCTCTTTAAAAAAAAAAAGAAGTAGAAGAAATAAGAAAATTATAGTATGTGAAATGGTGATGAGTGCTGTGCAGAGAAGATTGGGGTGGGACAGCGGGAGTAGGGGTGTTCAGTTTTATACAGAGTGGTCTCATTGAGAAGGTGTTGTTTGTGCAAAGACATTGAGTGAGTCATTAGTGCACAGATGTTACCTGTGTTCTTGAATCATCTATTGTCACAGTTAGCCGGAAGTCATGATGCTGGCTCTGGCAGCACCACCGTGAGCTAGAAGCCCACAGCAGTGCCTCATTCAGAGCCTGCATTGTTCCTCTAGTCAATGCTGCTTTGAAAAACAGGAAGTAAGAGAGTCCATTTTTGTCAGAATAATTAACGTTCAAGGTAAAGTGTTACTGAGCTAACGGAGGTCACGTACTGTTACCTTACTAACAAAAACTTTTTCTGCCAAAATGGTTGGCACTGTGATGCTAGTTTTGTGGGAAATTTAGAGCTGGATAACCCCTGTGATGCCTGTCAACATCTTCTTTCAAAGTGAAAAAGGAAAAGCTCTCTTCCTGGAGATGCTACACTCAGTTACCCACCGGGTAATAGGCCCTAGGGCATTACAGAGCTTCACTAAATGACNCACTAAATGATTCTTTCTATTACACAGAGGCCCTTCTTTGTTTTCTTCTGGGAAGACACATACAGGGAAGCTGAATTAGGCCCTACCCCATGACAGCCAGACTGGCCATGACCTTCCAGGACTAAGCCCAGCCTTACCATTGCAGACTCCTACCTCAACAGGCTGTGCTCTTCCTGGGGGCCCCACTATACCTGCCAGTAATCTGCTTACCTCTGGAACTCCCCCTGGACATGCCCATGCATGACTAAAACCCTACCGAAGGCTTTGAGTTTTCCCCTCAGCAAACTTCTCAGCCCTCTCGTAAATCAATGGATACCAGTCATTACTTCAGGGGAAACGATATTGTCTTACTCTGTATCACAGACATATTTGTCTTAATTCTGGCCCAGCTGGGACTTTGTATTACACAGTAAATAGAAACACTATTCATAAAGTGACTAGCAGAATTCCTCTATTTAGTAGGTGCTCGAAAATTAATAACTATCATAATTATGTAGGTAGTTAAATTATGGGGGATTATAAATTTAGTCTTTATGATTTTAATTTTTCAAAATGTTTTACAAAATTATGTATTATATAATCAGAAGCAAATTCTTAAAATAATAATAAAAAATCCCTCTTGACACCTATCTGTTTTCTTCCCCTCCTTTTCATCCAAACTTCTCAGAAGAATAGTCGTATACTCACTATTTCCACTTCCTCAACTTGCTTCTGTCTGGTTTCTGCCCCAACCATTCCTCTAAAATTGCTCTCACTGAAGCCACCAACTATTTCTTAATGTCATTCCCTCAGGAATATGTGGGTGGGCTGGGAAGGGAAGGCACCCTCAGGTAAATGACAACTTTGAGCACAGTGGATTTGGGGAGAAGAGGGGAGTGGCAAGGGAGCAAGAAGTGAGGCAATTTATATCCAAGCTAAAAGCATGATCCAGAACCAAAGTTGAATCCAAACACTCACCATAGCCAAGAGTCAAGCAGTCTAGTTGGAAGCCAACTCACCTAAGTAGAAGAAAGAGTCCAGAAACAAGCCAACTCTGAATAGGTAGTAAGCTGACAAACCAAGGTAGTTCCAGAAGGAAGAGTGCAAGGAGATGGCAGGCCAAGAACTCCAAACTCAGCAAGTCACCAGCTGCATTTAGCTAGGCTTTCCTGGGAGTGCCTGATGAAAAGTCCTAACTTACAAAGTCACTTTTCAAAAGTGAGAGATGGGCTCCCAGGAGCACTCCTATACTGGATATGTCAACAAAGTGCCTGCCACACCCAACTTCCTCTTCAAGATGAAACTGCCCCACCCACAGCCCCCTGCTTTGAGAAGCAGAGCTAGGTTGTTCTTTACCAAGGGATGGCTCCTGATTGGACCAGGGATTGGCCCCTGACATTAGGGCTGCCCCTCCAAAAATCAGGGCTCAAATGGAAAAGATGAATTGGGTGTATCAGATTCTCTTCTTCTAGGATTTGAATTGGGAAACATGGAAATAATAAGGTCAGTTAGCATGGACTCTGAAGTTGAAAGGATGTCATACAATGGAGTAAGGGCAATGGAGGGTCATACAAACCAAATCTATGAGGAGGCAGAACAGTCTGATAAGAAAGCAGAATTTATGAATAAGCAGCAATCATGCAGTAGAAAAAATACATGAATAGTAAACAGAATTTGTTAGTTGGAAGAGGATAGAAGGAAGCAAACCTGCAAAGAGTAGCTCAGAAATGGTGCACCAGTGTTACAAAGATCCTGTCATCTGGCTCAACTAAAAGCCACTTTTCTGCCACCTAGATTTACTAATGCTCCTGTGTTCTTCATCAGGCAACCCCAACTTCCTGGATTCCCTTGATAAAGCTTGTTGGGCANTGTTAGTTGGAAGAGGACAGAAGGAAGCAAACCTGCAAAGAGTAGCTCAGAAATGGTGCACAAGTGTTACAAAGTTCCTGTCATCTGGCTCAACTAAAAGCCACTTTTCTGCCACCTAGATTTACTAATGCTCCTGTGTTCTTCATCAGGCAACCCCAACTTCCTGGATTCCCTTGCTAAAGCTTGTTGGGCACCTACTATTAGCTAGACATGGTTCTAGGTGTTTGGGATCCAACAGTGAACAAAATAGGAGAGTAGTTACAACAAACACCTTATTACTTCAGGTAGGGTCTCTGTTTCAAAGGGCCAAATCAAAACAATTCCTCATGCCCTCACTTCTTACCATGGTCAGTTGGTGACCTCCGTCATAGTGTCATAATGAGTCTACCCCCACTTGGGAATTCAATTCATGTTTATCCTCCCTTGTCATTGGGGTAGTGGCTGGAGAATTAGGAGAAGAGAAAAGAATTGAAGAAGCTGANGGTTCTAGGTGTTTGGGATCCACCAGTGAACAAAACAGGAGAGTAGTTACAGCAAACACCTTATTACTTCAGGTAGGGTCTCTGTTTCAAAGGGCCAAATCAAAACAATTCCTCATGCCCTCACTTCTTACCATGGTCAGTTGGTGACCTCCGTCATAGTGTCATAATGAGTCTACCCCCACTTGGGAATTCAATTCATGTTTATCCCCCCTTGTCATTGGGGTAGTAGCTGGAGAATTAGGAGAAGAGGAAAGAATTGAAGAAGCCGGGAGACTAGGCATGGGGGAAGTCAGCTGATGCTGGCATATGACAATGACAGCAGAGCGGCTGAATGCCCAGGCTTTCAGTTAACTGAGATTGGAAATTTGGCTCTACCACTTACTCATTTGGTAAGGCCAATTTTCTCAGCTGTAGATTGGAGGTAGAACATTATCCTCCTTATTGCGTTATTGTGAGGATTAAGTCAGAAAATATATGCAAAGCATTTAGCCCAGTGCATGGCCCAGAGTAAGTGCTCAGTAAGTGACAGCTGTTGTTGCTGGCATTCTTATTATTAGCAGTCCTCCAGGTTTCACATTCAGTAGATAGGATGAATATGCTAGGGGAAAGCTGGATGGCATCCTACAGGCAAACCTTCTCTTGAAGTCCGCTGCCAGCCAGAACTTCGTATGCTCATTGAGGTTCCTTCGAGTTGGTTCACCCCTTCCCAGGTTCTCTCTAGTGTGAGGGAAAAGGGCACAAAAAGATGATAAGGATGAAAACTATTGTTGCACAGAAACGCAGTTCTGGAAGGAGGGAAACAATAAATTCTGGAAGCAAAGTCTGCAGCAGTGACAATAACAGCTTTCTTTGGGAAGCGCAGCTTCTCTTCCCTTGAGGTCCAGGTGTCATCATGGTAGCGTACCAAAACGCACATCAGACAGGGCCACACGTTGTGTTTTAGTAGCAGAACAGGTAGGTGGCCAAGCTGATGCTGCATCAGGCCTTCCTGTGGGATGTGCACCACCCTACTCTTATAGAGGCCTTACTAGTATCTTACACCTCTATAAGTTGCTGCCTAGAGGCCCTTGATGTGGATTAGGACCATATGTAGATGTCTGAAAGACAGTTTGGACTGAATGACTGAAATACTCAAGCTAGAATCTTCCAAGGTTGAGTCTCTCTGCTACTCCCTTATACCCAGGCTTACAACATAGACCATCTGCTCTGTGGTTCTGTTGCTGTATGTGTTGCTTGATGGAGCACCCAAGGCTCATAAGATAAGGCAGGCCACCCTGCATAGCATGAGCTAAGCTTCTAGGTTTGTACTAGCTGTTCCAGGATACTGTGGACTGAGTTCTATGCAGACTATCAGGCCTTAGGCCCTCTAGGCCTTGGAGACATTGTAACAGCAAGCCATTCTCCTTCCCAAATGAG
>NC_048219.1:85698050-85701326 GCF_002007445.2 Ailuropoda melanoleuca
GAGCCACAGGGGGCGTGATTACCTCCCTTCCCTAAGCCTGAGGGCCACGGAATCTGCATGCGAGTCTCCACTGGCCAAACTGCAGTTTTCTCTTGGGAATCTTCTCTTTCATGACACCGAGGATTCTCCTGTGGCCAAAGACTTGACACCCACACTGGCTGTCCCTCGAGGCCTCAGCGGCATCANGTGGCCATGAGTGGAGGGGAGAGAGGATCTCAGGACGGCCCCAGCAGGGACACAGCAGACTTCAGATGCAAACAGGTGATGGAGATGGAAGGGCTGGCAGGGTGGCAGCCCCTTGGGAAACAGATGGAAGCCCAGACAGAGGTAGCACCAGCTGTGGGAGTGACCAAACGAGGAAGACAAGGCAGTGTGAGTGTGTTGGGGGGTGCAGCTATCATCTGAAGGACAGCAATAGGAATCCGTGCCCCNAGAGCCACAGGGGGCGTGATTACCTCCCTTCCCTAAGCCTGAGGGCCACGGAATCTGCATGCGAGTCTCCACTGGCCAAACTGCAGTTTTCTCTTGGGAATCTTCTCTTTCATGACACCGAGGATTCTCCTGTGGCCAAAGACTTGACACCCACACTGGCTGTCCCTCGAGGCCTCAGCGGCATCACCCTCCAGCTTGGGAGGGTTCTTCACGCAGAGGGAAGCGTCCAAACCCAGCTCTGGAAGGAAAAGCACATCAGCAGGATCTGCTGTTTTTCATGATCTTTCTGAGCCTCCACCCACACTGACGTCAAAGGACGACAGCAGATGGAAGGAGCAAGGCCATCCAATGGTTCAGAGGGGAGGGGAAGCCAATGGACACGCTTTGATTATTTCCTGTTTTGTTCATCTCTCTCACACTACCTGTAGGGATAAGAGTGCCAGGAGGCCAACGTGCTCGCAGTTGACAAAAGTGAAATTGAGAGAAACAGAACTGGTAAAAACAAAGAGTTTCGGAGAAGAGAAGACAAAGGCAAGGAAATCAGGCTGGAAAGAGGCTGTGTTATAGGTGGGAAGANAAAGTGAAATCGAGAGAAACAGAACTGGTAAAAACAAAGAGTTTCGGAGAAGAGAAGACAAAGGCAGGGAAATCAGGCTGGAAAGAGGCTGTACTATTGGTGGGAAGAGACTGTAGAAANTAGGTGGGAAGAGACTGTAGACGTCAGCTAAAGTCAAAGTTGAAGGGAAGCCTTTGGGGAGCAACCAGGGAAGAGCAAGCTGGGGAGTTGACACAACACGCGTCAACATGTGGTGCACTTCATATGTGTACACTCTGGATAATACACACACCGAAAATACATCGTGTATGTGACCTGAGATACAAATGTGTGTCTGTCTGTATGTATGTACCTAATTAATAAATGATTAAATAGGGATCTGGGGGACACGGAACCTAATATTCTAACCTCCCTTCCAGTCAGTTGAAATTGGAAAAAATACACAAATCCAAGGACAATGAGAAAAGGGGTGGCAAGAAACAGGTGACCTGTTCAACACCATGGAGGGATTAGAGGGGGGAGCAGGTGGGAACAAAACAGAGTAAAACCATCTGCCATGGCATGACAGTTTGTATTTACCCCCAGTTCGTAGGGGTGAATCACAATCCCCGATGTGATGGTTTTGTGGGGTGAGCATCTGGGAGGCAGATCCCCCCTAGAAGGGGTCCGTGCCCTATAAAGGAGACCCCACAGAGCTCCCTCACTCCTGGGAGTACAAGGGAAGAAGGCGGCCACCTCTGAACCAGGAAGGCAGCATCACCAGGCCCCAAATGTGCACCTGTTTGATTGTGGTTCTACCGTGCATGCAGAACTGTGAGATCACAATTTCTGTTGTTGACAAGTCAGCCTGTCTGTGGCATTTTTGTTCTCAGAGCCGGAATGCACAAAGAACCCGGCATGGAGCCTGGTTTCCTGCTCAGGCCTCTGTGGAAGTTGAGTCACAGAGAGAGAAACTGAACCAGCAGGGTGAGTCGGGACCATGACAGTGGGCGCCATGGAGAAGTGACAGAGAGGCTCGAGGGGGAAGACAGTAAATACGTCAAGTTCTAAGGCCCTTGTCGGAGCTGTCCTTCCCCAAACAGTCCCTGAGCTCTTTCTCTGGGGCCTCTCCCCGGTGCCACAGTCGGCTGCTTATGTCACCTCCACCTGGGAACTGCGTCTCCTCATTTCTCAGGTAGTTCTGACAGAGGAGCCCCAGGCAACCCCAGGCTCCAGGAAGGGGCACTGAATGCAGTAAGGTAAGGAACACAGGACCCAGGGGAGGGTCGGAAAGCTCAGTCTTCAGGAAATCTGAGCAGAGGTGGGTCCTGATGAGCAGGAAGCTGGGGACGAGGCCCCGGAGATGAGGGGAGATGATGAACTAGATGGAGGATCAGAGGAGACAGTGATGTGTGCATTTCATGTGAGAAAGGGGTCCCTTATGTCCTTAGAAAAGAGAAAAAAGAAAAATAAGTGGGAGACAGTGTTGTGGGGCAAGTATTACCATTGTGACTGTGAGCATCGAACAGGGAAGATTGCCTTGAAGATGTTGTAGGAGAGAAAACTGGGCACACANAGAGGCTCGAGGGGGAAGACAGTAAATACGTCAAGTTCTAAGGCCCTTGTCGGAGCTGTCCTTCCCCAAACAGTCCCTGAGCTCTTTCTCTGGGGCCTCTCCCCGGTGCCACAGTCGGCTGCTTATGTCACCTCCACCTGGGAACTGCGTCTCCTCATTTCTCAGGTAGGTCTGACAGAGGAGCCCCAGGCCACCCCAGGCTCCAGGAAGGGGCACTGAATGCAGGAAGGTAAGGAACACAGGACCCAGGGGAGGGTCGGAAAGCTCAGTCTTCAGGAAATCTGAGCAGAGGTGGGTCCTGATGAGCAGGAAGCTGGGGACGAGGCCCCGGAGATGAGGGGAGATAATGAACTAGACAGAGGATCAGAGGAGAGAGTGACGTGTGCATTTCATGTAAGAAAGGGGCCCCTTATGTCCTTAGAAAAGGGAAAAAGAAAAAAAGTGGGAGACAGTGTTGTGAGGCCAGTATTACCATTGTGACTGTGAGCACCGAACAGGGAAGATTGCCTCGAAGATGTCATAGGAGAGAAAACTGGGCACAGGAGCCTTTCTGAGAAAGCCAGGGAAGATGGGGTCCAGTGAAAGTGGAGCAGCTGACAACTGCCCCACCCCCCATGAAACAATGCCCCGAAACCATTTGCCGAGCGCTAAAGCCCCACAGTGACCCACAAATTAGACATGACAAATTCATACATGTTGTCAAGCAATTTCTGTTGAATCAGGCCCCCTAGAG
>NC_048219.1:85701426-85705497 GCF_002007445.2 Ailuropoda melanoleuca
TTGATGTAAAGTTCCATGATTAATTACTTGCGTATAACACCCAGTGCTCCATGCAATACGTGCCCTCCTTAATACCCACCACCAGCCTATCCCATTCCCCCACCCCTCTCCCCTCTAAAGCACGAGTTTTTTTCCCAGAGCAGAAAATTAACTAGATACAAAGATGTAGAGTGAATTGATGACCTTCTTCAGTACTAGTGAACAGCTTCAACAGTAGGCCTTGACTCTTTGCATTTAAAGCATATTTGTATTTGGGAGTTTTTAATTTTGGGGGAACATTGTATGCATTTTCACTTTAGCATGTTTGTGTTCAACTGCCTTTATAGTATATGGTTACCAAGGCTTCTGGACTAGTCAATATCCCCATAATTTCATGCTGAAAACTAGTACAGTTTTATAAATCAACAACCAACCAATACACAAGGTTCTTATGGTTTTCTCATTGTCCTAAGGAACCGAAGTATACTGTGTCAATTACGTACTTCAAATCCTAGACAGTCACATAAAAAGTATTTAAGATAATTAACTTATGAGAAAATATTCAACTTCGACAGGAATCAAATAACAAAGATAAAAATTATTATAATCATTGCATTAAAAAAAGAAATATTGCAGATCATGACTAAATTTTTAGTGTCCATCGAATCCAAAACTTTGGATTTGCTAGATATGTTTTCTCAAGATCGTGTAATGTTACTATGAGCCAGCTCACCTGTAACTTCAAAAGCCCCAACCCTTTTTCTCCACCACCTAGGGGATACTGTCACAAACTCAGCCCAGCCTCTTCTTGTGCCACCGGCCAGGTGATCTGTTTTATTGCATGACCCTCCTGGCAGAGCAACTTTCCAGCATGTTATGTGCATTAAGGGCCTCCTGCTTCTCTACGACCAATGCAGGTAAGTGGTTTGCTTTGTTCTTTGGCTTCTAGAGCCATGATTAGCGTCAGCTTTGTTTCCCCAGAAGTCGTCAGGTGCTGTTAAATTCAGTAACTTTTCTCCCACTACCCTACACTTGACTCCACTCAAATATTATATTCCCTAAACCTTCACTTTCTGAGTAGATCCTTGACCCTTTCCATTCATGACCCCCAGGCAGCATCATTAAGAATATTATTAATATCATGTGGCTTCAGATGCAATGGTCCCCTACCCTGGGCCTTCCTGACCTGAGGGCAAAACTATCTGCAGTGAGAATGGACATTTCCAACCTTTATCCAAACATCATTGATCCCTCTAAGCCCACACTTACGTGGAGGACAGAGACCGTGAGGGCGGCTCCAAGGTCGAGGCTAGGCATCTGGGGCAGAGCCTCATGGTCACATCCTCCTCCTCCTGGAATTGGTGCTTCCCAGCAGTTCAAACCAACCCCGCTCCATCCTGTGGGGCTCCTCGGCAGGTGCACAGGTTCACTGTGGCCTAAGTTACTCTCTTAGTCCTCCTTCCTCAACTCAGGCACCTCCTTGCAGAGTCCAAAGCTGCTGTACGTATTCCGTGGTCTCCCCTGATTTCTCTGAATTCAACTTGTCCTTCTTCTTACCTCCTGTGCCAACCACCTGCTCCACCATTGCCTTGGCCATCTTTGGGTTATTCTCATCCTCCAAACCTGCTGCTTTCCTGTCTTCCATCGGCTCCCTCCATTCTCTATTTCCAATGTGGGCTCAGCTCAGGCTCCTGCAGGAGACACGCAGAGAAGAGACCAAGTCAGGTCTCAGCAGCAGTCCCCAGGGCTGCTTAACAGGCACCTCAGTCCCTCATGCACTCACAGAATCTGAGCAGGAGGTGACTTTGGAGAATTTGAATAACAACCTTATCTTACAGATGAGGAAACTGAGGCCCGGAGAGATTAAGACATTGCCCCAAACTCCTTCATCACTTGATGGCTGCAGAGCCCCCACACTGGCCTTGGCTGCAAGCTTCCCTGTCGAGGCTCCTAACATGCCCTCCAGAAACCCACAACAGAATTTCAGGGGACACTGAAATTAAAAGTTCCCCTTAAAAATGCATAAGTAATTTTCAGGAGACCTTGGATTAAATGTAAGCATTTCCACTGTTAAAAACACCAGAAGGCCTATTTGGGGACAAATCTTTTCTCACAGAGATATAGTTCTCTTCCTTTTATTCACTTTTAAATCACTGGCTAAGAGACCAGCATCACAGAACACAAGTGTATTACATAACACTCATCATGATCACAAATAAAATGCACTTACGTGATTAGCGATCAGATGTCTGACTCCTGTGCCAACATGCATTTTCCTGAGAGCTGGCATCGGTCTGCCTTGCTCACCCCATGTCCCCAGTGCCTCCACGACAGCCTGCCAGGTGAAACATTCAGTAAATACTTGTCAACTGGATAAATAACAGTTACCAGGAATGACGAACTTTTACTGATCTCCAGTCCCAACCATATTTCTGTTCCAACCCTATCCCGGGTCTGTGCTGAAGCGATAAAAGCACAGCCTTCAGAGAAGCTGTCCAAGAGTCCAATACCAGCTTCACCACAGGTCACATACGCTTTACCGGATCATTTAATTATCTCTTTGAGCATATGTATCTCCTGTATGATAGAAAATGTATACTATAAATTAGGAAAGCCAGCATGAGCCACTGGAAAGTTAGATGTGAACTGGGATACCATGCAGCAGACAGGGCTCCAGTCCCTGGGCACCTGCTGCAGAGCTAAAGGACACCTGCATCAGAGTCACTGTGGTGCTTGTTAGAATCCCCTGGGAATAAGGCGAAGAAGCTGCATTTCAGACAAAAACTCCAAGGAGATTCTCATGTATGGAAAAAGCCCATTGTAAACAAAGAGCCTAGGATGGAGATTCTGACAGCCCCAGTGCTCACAAGACCGACTCTGCTTTGAGCAGACCAAGTCCCTCATCCAAGGTGGCTTTCAACAGAGAAAGGGGACATTTCTGGGAAGGGCTCCTACTTGATGTGGGTCCTGCTTCCGTGATTTGGGCTTTTAGGGTGTTTCCTCCTCGGCTCCAATTGCTGGGGGATGTCAGCCCTCATGGGAGTCATTTCTTTATGAAGACCTCTGTCATTTATTCTCCCCCTGGAGAAGAGACAGCAGAGATCAGTTCTGGGCTCCACAGTTCTAGCCTTCCTCCTAAGCCACCTGGGTAAACTGAAAGCATCATGACAGACACAAATCAGGGTCAGGGAAGAGGAGGATCCCAGAGGAGTGAGATGGTGAGGGCAGCCCCTCCTGGGAGAGAGAACCACAACAAGATCACTATCAGGCCACTTCGTGTGGGGACGACATAATGACCAATTCTGTGAGCAGAGAACCCAGCCTCGTCATTCCAGACTCCTGAGCTATAGGACTGCGAAGTAACATATGCTCTTCGTTGCTTTAAACCACCGGGTTTCTAATTTGTTCATACGATCAGTAGAGAACTAGTTCAGATGCTTATCTCTACTCTCCTGGTTTTTTAATCTTTAGAAACATATAGGTTGATCTCCATAAAGAAAAAAAATTGGTAATGCCTTGAGATCCTGGGCAGGTGGGTGGGGGCGGAGCCAGGGCCAGAAGCAGAATTGTGGGGGCAGCGGAAGCTCTGGCCTCTGCGGACTGAGTGTGCGGAAGAGAATCTCCCTGATTTTTCAGAGGCTCTTCAGGTTCTCCTCTCTCATTCGGTCTGCAGGCTCAGTGCCCTTGAGGAGCAACACTGGTGTTCCAGCAGTGGCATCTGATAAGGAGCTGGATCCTGTACAAAAACTCTTCATGGACATAGTTAGAGACTACAGAACGAAGCTTCTGGAGGACCCGCTGATACTGGCCCAGAGCACCAGCAAGACCTAGAGAGGGAGCTCTCCAAGCTTAAGCAAACATATGCTGGAGCAGACATGAACACGTGCCCGGACTTCGAATATGAATCCTAAACTTGAAGTCATCGAAAAGCCCCAGTCCTGAAGAAATAATGTAACATTTATTTGGTAATTTGACCTAGATTCGTTGTACAACTGGATCAGAATAAACATACATTTCTGTCACATGTTCTTTGAATTCCGATTCCAAATGAATGATTTAGTGATGTTGGGTGTAAAAAAAAAAAAAAAGAAA